>NW_020170448.1:337248-414255 GCF_000524195.1 Echinococcus granulosus | reverse complement strand
TCTTAACAGCTCTTCGCAATAGCTCACGGCCACAATGCGGCCCAATCCCTCCAATCTCCTCTTCTTTTTATGAATCAAAAAAATTCGTCAAATACTTAGAAGTGAAGAGCTAAGGAAGTAAACACTCTCTACTTAGGATATTTTTTAGCATCAAGGAGACTACCTTCTTCTGTCCGCCTCTTTCAGCCAAAGCATTTGATTTGCCTTTGCACTATGAATCGTAGCTAATGCGACCTTTCAGTGTTCTTCCAGCCTCAACAAATCTTATTGTGCTGCTTTTTTGTGGATCTGTCCCAACTGCTTTATCCAGAGGGTGGGCTTAAAGATGGGCCCCCTTTTTATCCCCAACTAACAGTCACTTGTGTACGAGATGCTTTTGCATTGAAAGGCTTTGTGGCTTTGTTTACTCCAAGGGTGAAGAAGGACTAATGTATATTAAAAAACTTAAAGACAGATTTGTTAGCTTGTTCAAACATCCCTCCCAAGCACTATGTTAGTCAGGCAAACCTAGTGAACGAAAAAAAAACAACAGACAAACTATTTAAGTAGGTAATTATCACACATGCATCTCATAATTGTATCAAAAGTGTAAGGAGTGATGGGTCCAATTGCTGTGGGGTTATTAAATAAGGCGGAGTAATGAAAGGGGATACTTATGATACAGAAAAGGTTTACAGTCTCCAGACTTCTCGATGATCAGCAGGGGAGTCGTACCACTGGTCGGGCACGAGGTGGAAATTACGCTCCATCTGATCGAGCAGACGCTCCCGATAGTCCACAGGCATGATGATGGTGGGCATGGGACCTTGCACACTGGTCAATGTCTGCTTCACAAACATCTCCAGCCGCTTGTTCAGTGTAAATTTACGCAGATAGTCGATTATGCCCACCACCAGTAGACCCGTCCTCCGATCCGTGCCCACCAGTAGAGAGTAGTCCATTATGAAGAGATCGGCCAAAAATTGGGTGTCCATGCTGAGACAGTGCATCAGAGCGTTCTAGGTGAAGTGAAGTCGCATTTTCCATAAACTTTTCAAAGTCAACAATAGGTGGCACCGGTTGAGTCTTCACCAAGGGAAACCAAATGTTAGGAAGGCTAAGCAAAAAAGTTATTTTCTTGAAGACGTAGATATTTCACTCCTGACAACGAGGATGGAGTGAAGCGGTATTCCCCTCACCTACCTTCTCAACGGTCGACTTTATGGCATACAGCATGAGCCTTCGCCTTTTCTTACAAGAGTACGAATAGAACTTTCATCCGGTTAACTCACCCAATAGGCTTAGGCGCTGCCGGGAAAGCTTTTCTTACGTGAGTTTCAGTTGTATAGCATTGCAAAGATAGATCTTAGCAATATCTGTTTGACCTTCAGCAATTGATCAATCTCCAGTGAAAAATTCCGGAAACCAACACCCACACACACCCCCCAAGAATAGTCCTGTGGCGGCGATGAGGCTGGCATTCAGCAACACTTTTACAGTTCCGCTATGCATTGAGTGTGTACGTTGTAATGATAGGCGATAAACAAAGTAATCAAAGATCAGTGAGTCGTACCTTTGAGTGTAACCGCAGGTAGATGGGATTCTCCAGGGACTCATTGATGAAATTCTGGTCCAACAGCACAGGCACCCGCGCAACTGTAGCCTCCTCACCCCAAGTGCCCCGCGGCACAGCATCTGAAGTGTTGGCAGTGGCAGCAGAGGTGGAGGTGGTGGCGGTAGTGGCTGACGTGACCTCAACCGTAGGGCTCTCCGTGTTTGCGATAAGTCGACCACGCAGACTGCCCTTCAAGTCGTAGATGTGCGTAATACCAGGACGGTTGTGGAAGAGGTTCTCCATCACCAGCACGTCCAATCGACGTGCATCACCAGTAATGGAGTTTTTGTAATCAATGTGGAATATGCCAAAGATGCGTGCGAGGAGAGAGAGACGCTGAAACAAAGTACCTTCATCTCATTCATCAAGTTATTCCATTACAAATTTGAAATGACCCAAAAATGCTAGTTTTGAACGGGCGACTATCGTGATTACACTGGACATGAAGAGGGTCAGACGCACCTGCATAGAAGCAGCGGAAATGAGGTAGTCAAAGTACTGCTTCTTGACATCATGGAAGGTCTTCATTTCAATGCTTGACACTTCCTTCACCACAAAACGCTCATCTACAATAATTTAAAGAGAAAGCAAAAGTAGAGACGAAGATACCAGAATGCTCTATTGACGAGGCTTTCACTTTCCCTCACGTAGATTGCATTAAAACGCACCGTGGGTTTTCATGAAACACGACCCAGACTTTCCACCCTGGGCATCCCAATTGCGACATCGTGAAAGCGAACGAATGAAACTGTAATAATGAAAGACAAGTTTGCAGGAAAAAAGTAACCCCATGAGGAGTAATGCTGCAATTGGTGTGTGTGCGGTGCCCAACTCACGCCATCTCGCCTTGGGGTAGAACCAGTTTTCGCAATTGATAAAACTCCTCCGCATAGTAGATTCGACAAAAGAAGGTGGTAGATGCATCCGCAAACTCTGGGAAACAACAAAACGAATCTGTTAAAGTGGCGACATAAGGTAGAATTTAAGTATTCCATGAGGAAGTGATAGACGTACGGATCTCGATGTGTGGATCGGTGAGGGCAGTACTGCATGTCTTGACCGATTTAATATCGTCCGATACACTGGTGCCGAGTTCTACCTCACCATTTGCATTGTCTGTTGCTTCCTCTGGCGGTCGAACAGAACAATCACTCTCCTCTAGCAAAGATAAATGCGGTGATTACTACAAAGTGCGCAATGCTTAACATGAGCTTCGGATCTCCGCATAACCGACCTACACAACAGTAGCACAAAGCTCTATTTATGAAAGGCAAGAGCTTCGCAGCTCTTTCCATGTTTCCTGCGATTTTGCTGGTCTACGGGGTCTAGTCTAAAGCTTTACCTAGAATTGCACGCCTTACAGCATCCTTATGGTTAACTCAAGCACCATACTTATTTGTAAAATACTCAATACTTGAAATTGAAACAAAAGTGGTTGAGTTACTTCTCTTCAAGCCGACGGAACTTGAAGCCCCAGTTAGACGTTTCTCCTCCGTACCAGTGACCTGGAGTTCAAAGGATCTGTAGGCATAACAAAGCATTATTAAGTGAGCATCAGCGCACAAGTACGGCAAGTAGTAACATGCCTATTAGGTGGTGTAGTAGTAGTTGTGGTTTCGGTGGTACTGGCCACCTGTAGGACGAGGCATGCAAGTGCTCGAGCAAGATGATCACACCGACTCACGCGAGCCCATAGGCGATGATGGAGGTGATCTCCTGATCCGAAATGTATACGTCTGGGGTTGTCTCGAGGATGGAAACCTTGGACAGTTCTTCAACCACCTTCTCATTAGCACACAGTCTCGGTGTGGTGTCAGGAGCCTCAAAATGTCCACTTTCCACATGCTGAGCCGGCGGTTGCAGAGCCAGAGCGAGAAGCAGAGGGGTGCGGCAATTGGGTGGGGGGATTTGGGGGTGCTCGCTGGGAGTCCAAGGCTCGGGGCAGACCTTGTGCTCACTGCTGCCTGGCAGTATGGCCGTAAAGATCCGTTTCACAGTCTCAACTTTGGTTGCTGTAGCTCTGTTCGCCAGTAGGAAATCAAGCAGGGTGTAGGGAATGGTGCCTGTCATGGAGGAGCCTTCGCCAATATCTTTACGCGAAGCGCCAACACTGTCCGTCGTTTCTACGCCATGTAATGCCCAAAACGATTTCATGCAAGTGGGAAGACATTTCACGTCAATCAATTTTATCCAAACTTTAGCACTTATATGGGCATGATTAGCTGGGGAAAGGAATACAGATATTTTGATAATCACTAAGGGTCGAAGACCGATAAAATATAAATTCGAGAGATGGAACCGTAGATAGGTTAAAACAGGTATGACCTTTGAAATCTACCTAAATAATCTAGCAAAAGCAGCTCAAAACAACTTGATTCATTTTACTGTTTCGCCGATCGCAGTATAAAACAATTAGCTAGCCAGAACCAAAGGCGATGAGAGTAGCGAGCCTAGTGGCTAACTCACCAGTATCGTCCATGGCCAGGTCCAAATTGGAGGACGAAGGAGATGTCTCCGAAAATGGCTCAGAAATTTGTGACCTTCCACCTCCAGCATCAATGGATACATCGGTCGAGGCTTGAGGAGGAGGACGGTGTTTACGTTGCTTGCTCTGTGCTTTCTCCAACATCCTCATCGTTGAATTGTACTGGCAGATGCTGCAGGCAAAGGAACCGCTCTGAGATGTTAAAGTAGATGGAGGTACAAAAAGAAATTCACAATAAATAAACTCACCGAGCGTTCCAGTCATTGGCGAAATTGAATAACCATCGCTTTATAAGGTACATCAGAGCAAATGTCAACGTGATTTTCTCTTCTATAATGGGAGGCCAAAAAGATGCAATGCGCACAGGTGAGGGGAATACACAACTTCACCTCCACACTAACCCCGTGGATCTCGGAAATAGACTCTATGACTCTGACCCTTTCATAATTTTGTCTTGTAAAACTAAAATGCATCGTTATTTTAATTCATCAGGTACAATCAACATTGAAGAAATGCAATCGAACCATATGAAAATGCAGCAAGCCTTGACATCCACAGTGGTTGGCATTCAATGCCAGAGGAGATAGTACGGTCGGTGGCCGACTCCTCGACCAGATTTCTATCGGTGGATGGAGTGGAAGTGGGTGGGGCTTGCACATCTCTCAGCTGCAAGGAGGGACGTGGTTTCGAGAGATTATCAAAGAGAAAGGAGAGCAACTCCACGCGTGATTTGATCCCGGTTTCGGTGCACTCAGACTAAGAGGTTAAAAAGCAGAAAATCGGAGACAGGGCAGATGCTACCGTCACCAAAAATCTGACTGAAAGTTGTCCGAGCGCCTACATTTAGAGTCTCTTCAAACACTTCCAGCAAATGTGTTAAAATCTCGCATTGTCGATCATTCCACAGATTCATCAAATGTTGTTTTACCATCATTGTAAGTTCGTAGAATCTTAAAAGAAAAAAACGTGTGTGTATATCTGATTAACTACAAAACTAGGACAAACAAACGTAAAAAATACTTTGAAAAGCAGAGTGAAGACCGCTATATGATGGAGTCTACGTAGTGATACAAAATCTTACTTTTTCAAGGTTGCGTGAACTTCAACTTCGAGGAAGTCGGGCATTTCAAGAGGCTCTATCACAGCATCTGCTTTATTCACCAACTTGGAATTCCCCTGCTTACTGATTCCGCTTGCGTCAGGTACTACCAGAGACGACTCGGAGGGTGCCCTTTGCGTGATTGGCGGCATACAGACCTCAAAGATCACTATCGGGTGATAGCTAAGAAGTTGTGAAAGAATATTTGAGCCTCAAGCATTCTAAACCGGTATTTCGATTGAGCCCATGAATAATAATGTCTAATTACTGCCCGATCATACGCAATGGTTTGCACCTGTATGTTAAACGAAAGGGGCAGATATCGATGAGGGCTACGAACTTACCAGAAGGTAGCCTGTACTCGACCCAAACTGAAGCAGTGGCTCAGACTCTTAGCAGAACAGCAAAGAGGTCCGTTGATTGAGGACTTGTGAGTCAGACAAGATGGTGAGTTGATGAGGAAATCTATGAATTTCATGAAGGAGAGGTGCCAGGTTAGAAGAGACATAAGTCGTGCCTGTGACGTCTGCTTGCAGGCCGAGCAGTAGGACCACATCACGATTGGTGTTGAAGCATTGGTAGAATGTGTCAAATGTATCGGTTCTACCGTCTGTAGAGTAAGTTTCACTGAACCAGTAGTTTGGGTGAAATGCTGTACATGATCCAACATTGGAGTGTTGCACTCTGGATTCAGGCAGCTCTGATTCCTATAGCAGCGATACAGACAAGCTCAAATTACATCTATCATGCACACCTTTTTAGATTTTGAGAGTTGAAGAAGAAAGTGGTAGAGAGCAACGTACTGACATACTAACGCACATAAACAACTGAATGAATGGGTAAATCCCACTACCACCAAAAATGGCAGATTATGAGCATGATCCAGAGATCTGATACAAGAAGCTGAGGGCAACCTGGGTGGACATAAACTGGTGCTGCACAAGCTCAGGTATAGCAGTGTAGAGACCCACCTGAAACAGAAGTGTTCGAGAAAGGCACCTAGGGGCAGATCATTGCTCCCATATACGTCAATGCCCATGATCCACGACGGGAGGCAGGGATCAGGACAGATAACAGAGGTGAGAGAGAAGACACTGCGCAGAACATGCATTAGGGTGTGCGAGCGAGCGTCGCGAATGCTTCGGCTAAGGCGCTTGTTTACATGCTACAGGTCAACAACAGAAACGACGATGATGACGTTTTTAAACAGGGCAAAAAAGCGCATCAGAACTGCTGATATTCAGGCTAATTCAGCCTTCCTACAGCACGATTGCTACAAACTATCTATATAGACGTATCGTTCAAGCCATTTAGCAATAAACTGCTAGTCGTCATTTAATCATGAAAAATGAGATGAAAGGCTATCGAAAACGACTAGTTTAAAGGTTAAAATAGGAATCCCGATTATGAATACCTGCAAATTTCCTGTCAAAAAGGTGCGCAATTTTTCTACAACATACTGTCTATCATATTTAAACTACGTTTCTCCACTTCGGGTTTCATTTTTCCATCCTTTTTTTCTCTACCTAACCCGCACGCTTTATAGGCGGCAGAGATGCCTCCGGAAGCGAAATTAATCCATGGAAAAAGCGTCCGATGATGCTGGTTTGACTAAACTAATCACTAATTTAAAAAAGTTGATCAGGACGCTCCACGCCCCAAAAGTATTGTTTCTTTTCAGCGTTAATCGCGAAATCCCCAATTTCACTCAATTAATGTGAATTCTTCATCTGTTTATTTGACTAAATAAACCAGACGGCTGCTCACATAATGAAGTACCAGGGAGGCGGACCTAGCACTCTTGAGTGGTGGGGTGGACTGATTAGGCCTAAAACGCGATTTAACAGGAGCCTGGCATTACGAGATTACAAAGCAATTATGCAAAATGCAGCCCACCTTAACAGCCGGCCTTGAAGAGAGAGAGGGAGTCTTAGTTGCTTTTTTAGATCGACTAGCATTTGCTGCGATGATTCTGCCCATTCCTGTCCACCTGCGCAAAATCATCGACTCCTTCTCGTCCTCGGAGCAAAGACGATCTGGTGCAGAGAGAGATGACGATGAGTCCTGTTGAGGCAGGGTATACATCGAGGGTGGTTTTTTGCTGGCGTAAATCTTTGCTCGCATCACAACCGCCTTCTGCTTTAACGAATCGTTCAGACGCCTCTTATCCGGCCAATCGACAAGGTAGAAGTAGAAATCGAAGAGGGGGATGCGACGTCCTTCGACACTTGCCAGGAAGGGGAGCTTGGTTGTAACTAAGGGGGAGAGGTTAAAGAGACGTCCACAAAGATGACGCGCCAGGGAGGAAGAATAGGAGTCGTCTGATTCACAGCTGTTGAGAGTCTGAAACGCAGTGAAACATTATGCTGAGCCAGGATTCCAGGGAAACCCTTTTTGAGTAAATATACGGATAAGAACTGATGCCAAACAACAAAACCCAATTTTAAGGTATGATGGAGAACAAATTCAAGTGAGAGAGTTATGTGCCTGTTAAAGGCATGTCCAAAACGACAATCACTTCCAAATCAGAAAATGCGAAGACATACCGAGGTACCAAAAGGATCACCAGTGAGCACGATTTGTGCGTCGTTCAAATAAGCCGTCTCCAAACGCGCATTGAAACAGCTCAAGAGGGCTAATTTGAGGCAGCGCTTTGCTAATTTTAAAGTGGCCAAGTCTGGACCTCGTAAAAAGACGGAGTAGGTGGGCATGCGGGTGATTTTGCCCTCAGGTCCCTTCTTCACATCTTCCTCTTTACTGATGTTAGGTACTAGGTTTAGGCCGGGAACGTGGAACCAACTCACAGGCGGCGTTGTGTCTAATGCGGGTAGATCAGTGAAGCTGAATATGCAAACGGGTTTTCTAGTACCTATACGAAAGAAGAGAACGCCATACTAGTATTCTATTAGAGTTAATAGGCATAAAGCATTGCATTTGACTCACCGTTGGGTTGGGGTAGGGTCAATAATTTATACCATCGACAGGCGCCGACAGGAGATGTAGGATGCTTGGGAGAGACATCATAGGAACCACTCAGAAAGGCATCAGTTGAGGCTATTATCTCGGCTCCCGTTGCTGAAGCTAACCGAGCCAATACTGGCTGTAAAAAGTGTGTACAAGTTAGTAGATGGCGATATCGCCATTGTGTGAATGCCTTCATCCTTTATTTACCCTTTTCACATTGCAAAAAATTGCAATTCCCGACTTGACAAGCATATTTAGCGCAATATTCGCAATTCCGCCACCTGTAATGAGTACAGTTGGTCGGAAGGAGAGGATTTTGGTGACACAATTCCCTAAATACTCCTCCTCCTAAAGGCGATACATGAAGAAGAGGATCACAATCACTGCTTACTTGAGCGGCATAAGACTCAAGCCATGTTCTTTTATAAATATTCCTTTCATATGTAACAGATGAAGCCAGAATAAGGATTCTTGGAAGGTAAAGTTGTGTTGGCAGGTGGCTGTGGATCAAATGGCCGGTTAAAGCAACACCGTTTAAAATTTGACATGATTCGTCTGCACCAACAACCTTAGAGCAAGAAAAGAGGTTAAACTGCATATTTACATATGTTCAAAAAATGTGCGATATTTTACATGTTCTAATATTCATAGTGAAGTAAAGAATGGATAAATTAATAAATTAACTATTATATCGTAAATACGTTGTTAACTTCAAATCAAAATAATACAACGTCAAGGAAGGAGTTGGGGGGGCCTGAAAACTGACCTTTTTAACATGGATAAACCGCAAAACGCTCATGGGAGAATATTTAGGGGGGCAGAATTCTTGTAACATCATATTGTCAATCAGCGAACACTGTTGACTGGGGTTGAAGGAGGGTGAGCCATTGCGACGATTTTGCACATTTTTAAGCAGGACGCTCCGAAGGTTTAACTCCACGTCATCACATAGCATACGCACAGTCGTAAACATAAGTGCATTCCAATCAGGCGATAAATAATGGTCCCGCGTCTCCTGTCTGATTAATCTCTCCAAGTAATGCGCGTAGACATCTCTGAGATAAAGGCGCCATTAAATTCATTCATACCAACTATACCGTTAAATACAGTAGTACTCACCCCGGTTCAACAGAAATCCTCTGAGGAGGTGCCGATTCTATTCGAGATTGCGGTTCATCGCTATCAGTTCCTGCCTGACCCAAACTCTCTGGTAGAGGTATAACCATGACGACAGAGGTCGAATCCGCAGACTCTTTATGAGAAGAGACTTCCTTGATTTTCGAAAGCGCAACCGACTCAGTCACCAAGGTGCTGCGTCTAAAGAGATGCCTGAGAGCGTCGAAACCACTACCAACCGACTGCACTCGCCCTGACAACCGTGGACTATCGTCCATCTGACACTAAAATTAAAAAAACCTACCAAATTTTCCAGGACTAATTTCATTTAACGCCCTTATATTAACTTATTCGATTTTTTCGTTAATTACGGCTATGTAAACAACCATTAAACCAGCAATGCGGAAGCAGATAAAAGCGCACAGGAATAAAGGCATCACTTATTAAAAGTCCATTGAATTTACCATGAACTTCCCTAATTTCTAAACAGGATTTGCATAGTATCAGGCAATTACGGGTTTTATTTCTCACTTTGGTGCCAGTGACAAAAAAATGTGGTGCAGAAAAAAACACACCCCTAAATCGGTACAAAATCAACAAATCTCACCTCCTCGAGTATTCGATAGAGCTGGGAACCATCGACAAACTTTCCCAGAGGGCCTATGTTACCCAGGGGTTTAAGGAAAGAGGCTTTCGTGTAGGCCTCACAAAGGTCACAAGCTCTCTCGCTAAAGAAAACCAATGTGAAGTGATTGAAACACTGAGGGGGCAAACGTATGAAACGTATGAACTCACCGTGATTCGAGTCTACCACCTGAGCTCGAGACAAGCCAATCAACAATTTGGCGTCCGGATGAGCACCGGTCCGACCCAACAATGACAGTTTCCAGGGGAATCGTTTTTTGGCAAGCCGGCGAAGAAGTGGCCCGAGAACCCTGAGCATCACCACTAAAGGATCGCCGCGAGAGTGTCATGTTCTTGGCGAAGAACGAGAGAGCTGATGATTTCAAGTCGACACTTGTTTGGTCCAAGGAATTTGAGCATGTCATCCTGAACCAAAGCGCGAAAAATGTCTGAATATCAGGCAACGATTGTCGACCATCAACAGAGATCGAACTGGCTGGTTTGCGGGGGGTGGAAAGACTGTCGTCGACTACAGGAAAGAGGTTGGCAATCTGCGGGCTTTGGTAGCTGCACTGCGCGTGCCAGGTTCGAAAACCACTTTCAGGACAAGCAAAAACTGGTGAAGGGTCTACTTCTGATCGAATAGAGGGAAATATTTGCTCTGGTGAATCAATCAATGATTTTTCAGCATCAAGTGAGACCTTTGAGTCCATTTGATGTTCTTGCTCGGTAGGTGCGAGTACGCTTTCCTCCGGTTTACCAAAGTTTTTGGCAATCATTTCATGGTTCACCGCACAAAACCCACAGGCACGCTGCAGTCCAGAATATCCAATACTGGAGCCGTCACGAAGCTAAGCAATTGTAGCATGAGAGTCGGAAGAAAAAAGAACCATACATGGGCGCTACAACGGGAACAGAATATCCGACCACAGAACCTGCAGTGGTGCCGCCTTTTAAGTGTAGTGAACTTCCGACCGCACTCAAAGCATTCTTGGCAGTGACTATCAGGAATCCAGTGATTCCTATTTTGCGGAACCGTAGAGGACCCGGGAGAATTGCGTGAAGATAAGGCCGTCGATTGACTAGCTTCCTGTGAATCAACTTCGGTCCCCTAAAAAAAACAAGACATTCAATCAGAAGTTACCCGAAGAAAAACACGTTAAATTGGTCTGTAATATGGATAAATCCCAGGCCAATGAAAGTAATGAGGAGGCATATTTTCAAGTTTTTATGGTTAAATGTAGTCAAACATGCCGCTGACTGATTCAAATCTGCACTGAACAGAGGAGTACGCACATTCACTGTATCTAGTTCCAAATTACCAGCATACAAATTACACAAACCCCGAAAATATTTAATGAAGCCCTCCAACATTCCAATAGCGAAAGCAAAATGTGGTACCAGGATTTGAAGGGCCGCCTCAGAATAAGGCGGTAATTACGGAGCTTAATGGGAATGGTTATATTAGAGCAAAAATAACGGCTAACACAGCTATATCTACGTAAGCGCTATCAAGGCATAAGCGCATTTTAGATTCGATAGCGTGTTTTAACCCATTTTAAGGCATTTCATTACTTTAAAAAATTATCATTGAAATACAGTGAAATAAAAATCTCGGTGATTTTGGCGCTCAAGACTCCTTTCCGAAACTGAAAAAAAGATCAGCAATCATCACAAAGTTGCTCCTTGAATTGTCGCAATCAACCATGTTTAGGTTTAGCTTGACATTAAACTCATGACATTGACCCCTCGAAGGTAATTTTTTAGGAGGAAGATTAATTATTTGAAAACGATGCTTTTTGTTTAAAGTAACTCGTTAAGCCTTACCGGGTTTTCTAAGTGGGGCCTTAAGCCGATTTTCCCTTTGTGGGTTTTGGGACGTGGTGTTTATTGTAGCTACAAGCTGCAGTAACGGATCCCCCTTTCCTATTATGTGATCGTGTGACTCATTCATTGTGAGTTCCTACGCATGCCTTATGTGAATAGGTTTCTCTGACTGTGCACTGTCAATCTTCTTTTCCCTTAGCTAACTTGTCGTGGTTTCCTTTTCTCACTACCTACCTACCCTATTTTCAGCATTACGATCCAATGAGTAAAGTTGTAAATCTTGATGATATCCCGGCTCAGTGCCTCGGTGAAACCGGCCCATTAAGCAACAGACCCCCTACTGAACAGGAATTAAAGGATTCCGTTGCTCTCGAGGAGACACTTGCGCAAATGAACATATTTGAAACACAAGAAGAGATTCATCAAAGGCGTGAAGCTTTAATAAAACTGCAAGAGATCTCAAATCACTGGATCTACAAGAAGGCCCTGGAACAAAATCTTCCTGAACATAATGCGAGCTCTACGACGGGGAAAATTTTCACTTTTGGGTCGTACCGCTTGGGTGTTAACTTCATAGGTGCTGACATCGACGCCTTGTTGGTGGTTCCACGATTTGTTACCAGGGAGGAGTTTTTTACTGACTTTCAAACAGTACTTGCTGAAGAGGAATCTGTTGAAGATTTACAGGCTGTACAAGATGCATATGTGCCTCTTTTAAAGATGAAGTTTATGGGTGTCGAGATCGACCTGCTTTTTGCTCAGGTGGACTTGATGTCAGTGCGAAGTGACTTCAACCTCTCCGATAATTCAGAACAATTACTTCGTAATATGGATGAAAGGGACGTTCGTAGTGTTAACGGAGTTCGCGTCACGGAGGACATGCTGAATCTTGTCTACCCAAAAGATGTTTTTAAAACTGCATTGAAGGTTTGATTGGTGCTTAGCTTTTAGTGCTTGTACATTAGGTCATTCGACTTTGGGCCAAACGAAAAAATATCTACTCGAACGCTATTGGTTTTTTGGGAGGCGTCAGCTGGGCAATACTAACTTGCCGGATATGTCAGCTTTATCCGTTTGCTCCGCCCTCTACAATCGTTCATCTCTTTTTCATCATCTACAGTCAGTGGCCATGGCCGAAGCCAGTTCGACTTCGTGAATCAGAATACATTCCTTCCTTGAATTTGCCTGTCTGGGACCCAAGGGTACGGTTTCACATCATTTCTAGGGTGAATGTTGATTTGATAATCGCTTTATTTTTTTTCCCTATAGCATAATCCCACAGACCAATACCATCTTATGCCAGTCCTAACTCCAAGTTACCCATCCCAAAATTCCACCTATAATGTTCAAAGGAGTAACCGAATCATCATCGATCGGGAAATCAAACATGGTGCGTCTGATTTCCTTAAACCTAGTTACTGTATTTATTTTTCTAGATTTGGTTTAAACCGTTGTTTGGTCGTGTGTGTCGTGAGACAAATATTAGACTAGAACTGTGTTCTAGTGACATGAATATTCACGCATCTTTGTGCGAATCAGACTTACAGAGCCATGGCTGTTGTACATTACTCAAAATTTCCTACCTTTGTTGAGTCGCTCCTTAGCCTGTTGTTTCCGTGCTAGCTCGGTACATTTGACTAGCAGGCCGCTTAAGAAATTTCACTCATTAATTCTTTACTCATCACTTAGGTCTCAGTATAGTAAAGGAAATACTTCTCCAGAAGCGTCCTTGGTCTGATCTCTTCGAGCCGGCCTTCTTTTTCACCTATCGACACTACGTGGTTGTCATCGTGACCGGTGAGGAGAAGCGGCCTTTCAAGGAGCGCTGCGGTTTGGTGGAGTCCCGATTGCGCGTATTAGTGAGCAGCGCGGAGAACAATCGCTATGTAAAGCTTGCACACGTCAACTGCCACTCCTACGGCAAGGGTCCCCTTGATGGAGATGTGCCCTTCGTGAAAAAGTGGTTCATCGGCATGGAGTTTGATCGGAATCCTGCCTCCTCTACTTCGCTCACCAATCACTCGTCTACTGCCACAGCAGCGGTCGCAGCATCAGCTACGTCTCAGTCCACTGATTTATCAGCTCCACCTGCAAAGCTCAATATTGATTTGAGCGATGTTATAAATTCTTTCGAAGTGGCAATTGATCGTGGAATGTCTGCTGATGCCATGACCACAACGGTGACAGTAAAATACGCCAAAAGGTGGGTACTAGCTAGCTTTTGCTAACATGTTCATTTATTTGTGGGCCTATTTTTTCTGCAAAATTCCGCCTCACCATTTTTAATGCCATGATCGATGGGTACCAATGCATTACAGGTCTCACCTGTCTCAACTCCTATCAGCCGAGGACATGGAGAGTATTAGGAAACAGTCAGCTGCACACGCAGTTGCTAATCATGGTATAGCGCGCCATGGTTCCACTCTCAGTCAAATGTCCTCTAATTCCCCTCGAAACTCCGATTCACCAAGTTCCACTATACCCTCTCCTCAAGTGTCCGGAACCGTCAGCACATCCTCTCCCCGCCCACCTTTGGCCTCTGACTCCAATTCCAAAGAGAAGGTCGATTCCGTAAGTTATTAAGTATTTTCACTGATCGAAGCGCACTTTTGCTCGCCACTTACTCAAATACCGTAGCCGACGCTAACTTCTCACGGGGAGTTTTGGAAAGACTCAATCCGTGACTTATTTTCAGGCAAGTTCCCATGGCTTCGAAGCCGTCAATAAACGCCGATCCTTGGAAGATAACTCGTCGTCTGCCTCCAACGGACAATCGAAAATGGCCATTGGTGCAGACAACGGTGGTAACGCGGACGGACGAGTTAGAGGGAATAAGGAGGGCGATGACGGTGTCGCAGTTCCCTTACCGGCTAAACGCAGCCGTCCCCTTTCCCCTGGCACTAATGGCTCTACTGCTAATACCTCCCCATCACAAACCCAACCTTCCACGCTTTATAGGGGGGCATCGTGACTCGGCTCAGAAGTTTGCGCTGACCTTAGATACTCTGTACATTATCTGTTCCCTCTTGGTATGCTCTTATGCTATTGTATTACCATATCTATCTTGTTTTCTAAGGTCGGACCTCTGAGGTCAACTGTATTTTGGTGAAGCCTACAAGATAATTGTCTTGTCATCACCAGAAAGTAACCGACTTGAATTACTGTAGCTTCATTTTCTGCATCTGCGATGAAACTGCCCTTATGAGAAATTGAGGCAGCTAACGGGGCCCTTGGTCAATTTTGTTTTGTAGTTATTCGTCGACGTATGGGATCTACGCTGTTTCAACTAAAGGCAAGTTTTTGTACACTCACAACGGGTGTACATGTTTTTGTGTGTGTAACGTGGTATTCAATTCGTTTTAGCCTCATCCCCTTCTCCCATGCGTTTCAGCCATTTTTCGCAGTACCACCTAATGTTTCACCATTTTCATTAATTCAAATGCCTTGAATGCGTAGAGTGCGAACGAAATTGTGATCGGCCCATTTATCAAACACTCGCACTCCATCCCACCATGCCTCCGCTTCTCAAAGCCATCGACTTCTCCTCTTTCGTAAGGTCGTATGATGCGATTTGTCACTTTGTATAGTCGTAAAATGTCTAAATATACTTCTTTATTCCAAGCTTCCCTTTTTTGCAGAGGTATTAGCGAGTATCAAGCTGGAAGTTAGATTGTATACAAGTCCTCATTTTTTTGTTTTAATACACATCCGCGCTTACTACCTGGATTAGTCAGATGCTTAACGATACATTGTGTAGGCAAGGCTAGACGTAGTATCCGTTATTATATTTCGGGACAGTTGCCCACATAAAAGGTGTCGTTAACTACGCTTGTTTTCCGTCAGCGGGTATGGTAATCGCGGTGCCATCCGGGTCGTTTAAACACCAACATTTGAATACATAAAAGCAGAAGAAGCGGGATTCACACCTCCAGGTAGTACGGATTTCGGGAGTGGTGATTTGAGTCCGGTGGATGTCTATAAATTATAGAGTAGGTCCGTGTAGGGCAGGCTACCTGTAACGTCCCACCATCGCGACGAGATCTTGAAGATCTATGCCCCATTGTATTGTTGATGTCCAAGGATTTTTCTTCTGGTTGCACACCCTAGAAGAGCATTTAGACCCAAATCGTAAGTACGGCTGAACTGTCCTAGGGCGCCCTGCTTCACTTTGCCATCGATGCTGGCCCCCGGCTTTCGTTAGAAGGGTTCGATCCCAAAGTCTAGTCTCCTCCAGTTGAATGCAGCACCCAATTCTTTCATGATATTCAAGGGCAGGAAGCTGTCGTGGTCGCTAAATTTGGGAGTTCAAGTATCTGGAAATGGTTCTTTTTCATCGTTCCTACACAAATGCTTTTTCAGTGCAATTTTGCCATAGGTTGGATACCGATTAAGGTCTGTCGTTCTCTCCGTTACCTGGATGTTCAGTGATGGAGCGGGAATCAACACGATCCGGATCATCAACGTACCTACGGTCATCTTTACTGTTACACATCCGTGGAGTAACAAATTTTCGTTCACGGGAAAGTTTGCGAACACACTACGCGATGTCTGGACTGCCCTGTGGTATTTGCATCTGTGGAGTTCAAAGCCTCGATCTGATTGATGCAAAACACATCGACTGAAAGAAGTTAATACCAGGGGAATCAAGGTGTTGGCAGACAAGTAATGACTACCGTTAGCATAGCTTACATGTGAGCCGTAAAATACGAGTTCAGTGAAGGAATGCAACTCGTCTGTTTACACCAAAAAAGCAGAAGTCAAGGACAATACTCCGAATCTGAGGTATCCGATTCACTGTCGGAATAGTCTTCATCCTCCTCTTCTCTGATGAAGTTCTCCTCCGGGGTCAAGGTATTGCATATCTTTTCAAATTGTCGAACATCCTTTGCACTAAAAGCTCTACCTTCCACGCGTTCCCCCTCCGGTTCATCGTGATACTCAAGCCAATATGAAAATTGTTCGGGAGAACAAGTCAGCAGCTGTCCAACAATGTAGTCTTGAGATTCTTCATCACGAGTGGTTATGAAAGGAGAGGAAGAGAGACAATGAGATCTATTCATAGAAAGGGAGATACATTTGAATGTACACATTTACCCGACTAGAGCCCTTCTGCAAAGGAAAGGAGACGCATAACTGGAATGAATTTAGAATCCACGTATACATGCGCCTAAATTCACAAACGTCTCCTACACATATGTAGAATGGACAGCGAGACTCTAGCTGTTCCCTTCCCAACAAAACTACATAAGCCGCCCAATCCCTAGTTATGGTTGTCCTGGCTGCTTCTCAAGGCTCAGAGCTTAGGCCTCGGAACTCAGGGTTCGGAAAGGCCTTCTTCTTGCACCCCTATTTGCGTCATGTCGTAGCAAGTAGACAGATCCGCGCCGTTCCAATTGTTTGGTCTTCAGCAAACGATTCCTAGTGGACGATCGCATCTGCATGCACACACACACACACACAGACATACAGAGTAAGGATGGTCCTGTGGAGACGCCGTGTTGCATGTCTTTGACGTGTGCGCTGGTGTGAGCGGTGAGCGGACCACACTTGGAGAAAAGCACAGCAACACAAAATCCATTCCTCCTCACAAGTCAGTCAGTCAGTGAAGAACAAGTCGACAGCTTTTCAGACCTATTTCTACTCCCTTGCTAATGTACGTCTAGTCATTTACTTTGTTGTTTTAACGTCCAGTGCAAGAACATAGCCTCTGCTTCAAGATTTACACTAGTTTAAGACCGATTTGCAAAATAAACAAGCTAAAATCGCCTCATTCCTCTCATCGGGTTCAAAGTAGAAGAAACCACAAAAAGGTGCATCGTGCCGGTAAACTATCACTGCGGAACACAAACAGTTGCGTATATTATCAAACTCTTACATGTTAGAACCAGACATTACACCGACCCAGTGTGAAGAGAGTTCCAACTTCCAGTTACCTGATAGGTAGCACCTTTACTTTTTTCACTCCAAGTAGCACCTCTAAGCCAACACACAACGACTACTTGGCGGTTGTTCAAATCAGAAAAGGTCGAGTGATTCAGCATTGTGCAACAGCCCCCAATTTTCGTTAAGCCGAAAACTCAGGTCAGGTTTTAACCGCATAGTGGAAGTAAACCACAAATTTGTGTGCATAGAGGTCCGGGTAAACTTGTTAAGGAGCAAAAGTGGATAGTTCTGCCTATCAGTGCTGCATCATAGCAGCGTTGAATGATACACTTCCACTCAGACCCTCCCAGTTTCCCGCTAAACAATTGGCAATCCGATGACACAAAACCTTTCTGTACATCTAAAGGTAAAGCGTTTTCGGCTTCAGCGTCTTATAACGTTTTTTTTTCAGAGATAACTCACTCTGAGCAGAATGTGGGAGAGAAGGTGGCCATTGATTGGCGAGGAGAAGAAGAAGGTGTCGTGTGACGGTGCGCCGGAGGGGTAATCGCCAAGCCGGACAGAAAACAAGACGCAGACGCGTGGAATGACGTGTGTGATGAACACTTCGTGGAGTTGCTGTTGCTCCCGCCATCTCTCCTGAACCCTCCAGACCCATAACACGTGTCAAGTAGTCATGTGTCGTTTGCAAGTCCTCTCGACTCCGAGTCAAGACGGCTGCGTGGACAAGAGCCACTTGTAAATTCACCAGCCAGACGATAAAACCACATAGAACAGGAACTTACATGGGTATTTTTTCACAAGGGAACTAAGATCCTTTTTAGTAAGGAGTATGTTCAGTGTGGAGAGAGCAGTCAGTAGTCGAGTTTGATCGTCCTCCTTCATAATCGCCGCAGTGAATAAACTCGGACATCGACGAATCACACGATAAGGATTCTTCACCCCGAACCTCATCAGCGGATTTATCACCTGAGAGATAACAAAGTGCGGTTGAAGCAACCTGAGTCGTGCATCTAGCAAGCAGGAATCTGGACAGAAGTTCTCCAAATCCTGAGATAGAACGAGATGAAGCAGGTCGACAACAGACGCGGCGCTTAGTTTAGCCACCTCGAGAAGAGGTTTAACTATCATTCTGTCAAAATCTGGATGCATCTTCGATATCTGGGCAAAGACGGCGGCTTCTGCAGGTTGATCTAGAAGACTCTTCATCCGGGAGTCATCCAGTAGTTTCGAAGTCGGTGTTGCCACTCTCACACTGGCAAGCCTTTGAAATCCTCGGATTAGAAGGTTCTCAGCATTTTTGAATCCATGAAAACTGATGAAAGCCTGAAGATGGACGAAAGAGATTAGTAATAACGGCAGAATATTGACGTGAAAAGATCAGAAAAAAAGGTTCTTTGCAGCTGTATTTCAAAATCACGGGCTAATCATGGAAATGAATGTCGGGAATGGATTTCAGTTGTTCCCTTAGAGTAGTCGAGGGTTTGAGTTCAGCAATCCGTTGGGACATGATGACTGCAGCTCGCAGCACCTCGTCTGACTGGATGACAGGTTTGAGGAGGAGACCAAGGAGGACAATTGTCCACTCCACGGCCAAGGGACTGGCTGGATCGCGTTGGGAAGCATTGATTAGAGCCCAAAATATGTCGTGTGCATTAACGGTCACTTCAGTGCTATCTGTGGAGGAGACGCATTCGATATGCGTCACTCGTGGATATTCCACGAAGCTCGCAACCAATAGGGGTTGTGAATGCACCATAGACAAAAGGGAACGAATGAGATCCTGTTTTAGGTCCACTGCAAAACAGATACTTCTCGGTTGGGCAAAACTGAAAGTACCCTGGAAAAAAAGGAAATATACCGGAGGAAGGAAGTTTGTTCAAATATTGAAGTGTTGTTGTTGTTGCTGTGGGAATGTGGGTCAATGTCCATTCAATGTTTGCAAAAGAATCAGCGGTGCAACTACAAACATCTTGCATAGCTGTGTCGAACTACTGACGTTCTCTCTCTCGGAGAAGTGACAAAAAAACTATTCCTTTGTAGTTGCTCCACCTTACTTAAATTACTCAAATCAAGAATGTAATCCATAACGTGATTATCATCTGTCATTTGCACATAGTCAAGGTGATGAGATGGAGTTTGGGAACTAACCGGAAGCTTCGCAAATCTACTTTGTTTTCAAATCTAAAAGTGACAACTTACTCAAGTAATCTGTTGAAGCTGGACCTTCTCAAAATACACCACGGATATAAAGATTGGGATACTAATTTGACCTTTTGAAGGTTTATAGAAATCGGAAAATTGAGCTCTACATTGCTAGCTCAAAGTAATTGCGAACTCAGCCACGGATATCTCAATGTTACACTGATGCCTATCTCACATACCATTGTGTAACCTTGCCCACTTTCTCCAGCTAGCATCACTGCTCTGTGGCCGAGATTTTGACCTTCTTGATACGAATGAAATCAGGTACCAACGTCTAGGTGGTATATTTGTACTACCATGTCAGAAGAAAAAACTATACCAGACTATCTTCAACCCTTTTGGATGCTACTTAGAGTCATTACATTAGATCAGCAGGAAAAAAAATTGGACCACAATTTACCATGGAATCCATTAGGCTGGGAGCTTTTCGACCCACTCCGATCATCTTACGTGTGGCAAGATGAGCCTGTAACAGGGAGTCAACAATCACCATCAAATCACCAATGGTGAAGAGAAGGGCGGTTAACTGGTCCCTATTTGCCGCACCGGGTTGAGGTGTGTTAGTGCCCTCGATTGATGGGAGTAGATTGAGTGTCAAATATACGCCACCTCGTAGGATTGCAGACATTTGTTGACTATCGTCATCAGGCAGGGCCTGAATAAAGGAACACTTACTTATTTACAGTCAATAGTGAAGGTGGAAACGAGTGACTAGAAAGATCGGCTTCAATAATTTGTTCCACACACTGCTAACATAATTATCTGATGACCGAAAATTTCCGAACAGTTTCTAGCATGTCACTCCACAGTGACCTGATGTGACCTGTCACATGAGGTTGCTTCATTACTATGCGAAGCATGAATACGTTAATGAGGAAGCAATTCACAATGAGGCAGGCAAAATCGTGGTGGAAGCTGCTAAACAAATGGGTCCCATCCGCACACATTAGCAGATGGCGGCACTAAGTCCAAAATACTACCAACCTATCGTTCATTCATAGGAAGGAGGAAAATCTTGATGCAAAAGTGCTCACCACAGAAAGGAAATAGGATTTCAAATTGCATTCTTCCTCATGGCGTACTTTGAACGGTGACTTCAAAGCACAGTGCCTAAGGATGCCTATCATCATGTCTATCCATAACTCCTTTGAGGCTTTTATCCCAGGCAGGCAGAAGTTCCCACACAACTCTGCTAATTTCTTCATTGATGGAGTCTCCAACCCCTCTGACTGTTCCTCGTACTCATGGAGAAGTAGAATAGTACCCAAAGCGGCCGACAACTCTATAGCTCGTTCCTGTCGTCGAGTTTTGTGTTTCCAGTACTCCTCACTCGGAGGGAGGGTACAGAGTGCACTGATGAGGGAAATGCAGTGATCGAACCAGGTCTGCATCAGTTGAACACTCTCTCCCCCATTTACACTGATAACCTTCATAGCACGCACTGCTAGAAGGAGGAACTTTGTGAAGTCAGATGGAATGCCAAACTGTTGCACGGACGTAATCAAAGTAGTGATTAAGATGAAGGCGTAGCAACCTATTCTGACCCGCCACAGTGGCAATGAGTTGAGTGAGTTGAGAGAGAAGACCCAATCGCGGACAGCCTCATTGTAGACAAGAGAGGCAATAAGTGCGGCTGTGACCTCACCAGAGACGTGCATTTTGTGTTGCGCCATGTGAGAGAGGCAGTTCACCAAGCATTGAATCAACACAGACAGTACGAGATGAAATTGACCCTCCGTCTGATCTAGGAAACTTCTGGATTCGAGGTTGAGGAGGAATGAGAGAATGGAACTCAAAGCAATGAGGGTTTGTGTACAATTTTCCTGGTTGGCATCGAGTTCTTCTAGGGCGGACGGGTCAACGAAGACTGCCCGAAGAGCACGAAGATGGGAGACTAAGTATTCTACATCCTCATTTTTCCATGGGATTTGTCTGCAGGATTCTCCCAGAGAAACTATGAGTTCTAAGCGCTGCATCTGAAAAAGATATTGGAACAGTTGAATCGCATGTCCTTTGCGCAAAACAAGATCTTGGCACACAAATGGTCTCAGATCATCCACATCGCCACCACCTTGCCCACATTACATCTAAAGAATGCCTTAGGTGCAAATCCGACTGACAACTAATAGATTTCGTGACTCCACTTCAAGAACTAGCCAGAACCACTGAAGTTATCGTCTCGAGGCACATTTAACCTTTGTTATAGTGATATTCGAAAACAAGCTACAATCCACTAAAAACAATGCCTTGAAATCAGAAAAAATCCTCTTCCGAATGCCCAACCAACAATATTTCATTGAAGTCACCGTTGAGAGTAACAGAGGCGTAAATGGTCAGTGATCGGAGTTAACCTTTGCACTCCACCTGGTCGGAGGAAGGGAATCCCCTTATGAGCTAATTACACCAAATTGGTCACAAACATACGCAGAGCTAATAAAAAAAGACAACTTGAAATAGTGGCATTTATTTTTATAGTGCATAATATAATAATAACAAGTCCTGAACATACATACATATAGAGAGAGATTCAGTGCATACACGCAGTCTGCACCTAAACTGTGCATTTTCCAGTGGATCTCTCGGCCTCCTGCATATCATGCATGCCACCCTCCAGTAAAGGCAAGAAGGAAGGAAAGAAGGCGCATTCTAAGACCGAGGCCAGTTGTCAGACTAAAGAGGATGGATGGCGATAGGAAGAGACGGAGAGAGGAATAAAACGAATCCCTAATGTGAATACATATGTACACCGGATGAAATGCAAGGAGTGTGAGTGGTGAGGGGGGAAGGAGGAAAGAGAGAAAAAAAGCATTACTGCCTAGCTGAGGGGGAAGCTGCAGCAGGCACGAAGGCCAGACGGGGTCGTTTGGGCTCTAGCACGCTGACCAGTGCAGGAGAGTTGACCTGGCTTGGTGCTGGTGGATTCGATGCCAAGGTTGGGTTAGAAGAGACCGTGGATCGCGATAGCAGCCCACCACCAATCGGCATCTTCACGATGTTGGTAGCACCTGTTGGTAGCTCGGGGTCATTGCAAATCTGAATGATCATGCATTGACACATTGAAGTGATGGGACAATAGACACAGATGTTTTTTTATACTTACGATTGTGGTAGAACTGGAGAGACGATAGTTAGGTTGATGGAGATGTTGATGAGTATAATTTTGTAATTGGGTTCCAGAGAGCAGAGGAGTATAGGTGGTGTTGCCGGTCGCCGTAGTAACGGGGGTGGCTGGGGTGACGAGAGGAGTGTTTACAGGGAGGATGCGAACTGAACGACTTGAGGTTGATACTATCGGCAATGAAGTGGATGAATTGGAGGACAAATTTGTCGTAAGACTCACGTGAGGCGAACTCGGCACTGCCGAACTGGCGGTCACAAGACGATTTGTGTGACCTAAAATTAGAAGTCAAGTTCCCTCCTTCAAGCCAGGCGCTAAGCAAGGAGCTACTTCTTAAACCAATTAATCGCGACTACTATAATCAAACTTGGGATCTCATTCATTTCCAAATTCATTAGGAGCGAAATAGCCTGCGCCACGCAGGGTTACGGGCTTCGTCACTTAAAGCCGAAACGAGGCTCCAATAAGTGCGGGGTATATAACACGATAATTTAAGAGACAAAAACAAACCTCGATGAACAACAATCACATTTCCAGCAGTTGAGCCTGCAACTTGAGGCTGCTGCTGTTGAACAACAATAGAGTGTTGTTGCTGCAGCTGTTGGTGTTTTTTGGTATCAGCAAGGATACTGGAAGCAGAGAGCTGCGTAGTAGACGGGACACTTGGTTGGTAGCCAATAACAGGTGGGTAGTTTTTAACTATACGCGAGGCGTTTACAGATTGGGAGACGTAGGCAGTTGGACCAGTTGTGCCTGTCACCACTACAGTGGTCAAGCCTGGTGTTGTCGAGGTAACAGCTGTGGATGTTATTCGATTGTGTCCAGAAACGGAGATTGCCGGATTGATACTTTGAATCTTATTAATTTGAACGCCTAAGAAAAGTGAGGTACTATTGAGTAATCAGTAGCAGTTGCCGAGTCGTAAGGAACACTGGTCTAACAAGGTTTCGTTATTATGTAATCAAAGACAAGCAATTGAAGGAACACTCATATGAGGTGTTAATGCTGCAACTTTAAATAGCTTTACACCACTAAAAGCAAACTTGCTCCTACACGGTTCACACTAATGCGTGGGAAAATAAATACATCGCGTAACCCCAATAGATATTGAATTAATATTGATAAGCACATTGTAGAGGACAAAGCGGTACCATTTTATGATCTAAAACAAAGTGAATTATTGAAAAAGCGGGTCAAATGAGCGCAACAATACTCTGCATATTATGAGCGCAGATCATTCACCAAACTTAATTTGTAATTTAAACAGTAAAATGTTCTAGGTGAAATTTCGAGGACGAAATCATAACAAGTAACCCCTTTTAAAGGGAATTCTTAAGGAGCAAGGATGGGGTCGCAAGTAAACGTACTTTGAGAACTGTGTAACGGCCCTGAAGATGAAGTCGATATGTTGTTCTGACGAATAACAAAGTTGCGAGTTGAAATAAAGGGGACCACACCGTTTGTCGTGCTATCTGAAGTTGTGGCCGGCTTGGGTGTTTTAGTGACTAATTCAGACACTAAATTCGTCACTTGAAGGGATTCCGTAACAGAGGGAGACCTTTTGATACCCTTTACGTTTGCAAAAAGTATAGATCAATTAAATTTTTAATTCATAAAGGGGAAAAAGCACTAATGTTGAGATGCTTACAGAAATGCAGGTATGACTGATTGGTTTTGATTGAACTGTCGGCACGTTATGCGGGATGTCATCAGCATTGGATGGTATCGAAACTGATATGCGTTTGGAATTCGATTGTCCATAGTGTATAGTGCGCCTCATCGGTAGCTCAGTGATAAGACTGGTTTTTTCTTCAACCACACAGGAAATTGGATCGGATTTTGGTACCTCAGCTTCACACGTTATTTCCACAGCGGCCTCAGGCACCATGGTAGACACCGTATCTCCATCTTGAACAATAGTGTTTTCCAACAATGTTACTGATACTTTCGCCTCATTATTATCATTCTCCTTAAGATCCTGAGAACAAAAAAATGAACATTATGCTTCACACAAAATGGCGCCTGATCCGCTGACAAAGCAGCGTGTAATGATGAAAGCGTAAGATTTACAACTAATTGGGTTGTTTCGCAAAAGCCAAATTGATGCTAACTTAAAAATGTTACAAAATTGGGAGAGAAACCTACAGCTTCGATACGACTTGGTGATTTTACATTCTGGTGATTGGCATCGTTTCGTTCTCTGTCGTTTGTCGAATCCGTATGAACAACAGCTGTTTCAGCAGGCTGAGGCAACTGGTAGTTTAAGAAAGCCCACTTTTTTGCAACCGCATCGGCT
Organism: Echinococcus granulosus; assembly: GCF_000524195.1. Taxonomy (NCBI): domain Eukaryota; kingdom Metazoa; phylum Platyhelminthes; class Cestoda; order Cyclophyllidea; family Taeniidae; genus Echinococcus; species Echinococcus granulosus. The sequence continues at coordinate 389,044 of NW_020170448.1, read as the reverse complement.
TCAGGCAAGAAGGCCGTTTGCGGAACACCACGTTGCAAAATCGGTGCTATCCGACGTCCTTCAATAACCCAGTTTTCATCAGTGTCTTGGCCGCACACACTAGGAAAAAATAAGAGTTAAAAAAGACATACAACTTGGAAATGGTCGCTAATTCTTCATCATTTACAGCACGTCGCACTTCCGCCTTGTGGCGATCACAAGCTATGCTCAACAAACGGCGGAGGTCTTCAAGAAGTTTTCGTTTCTCTCCAGTTAAAAGACCTTGCGCCCGAAATGCAGTGACCACCTTTGCGTATGCTTCAACTTCGTGTCTTCGAAGAATACGCCGACAGTCAGTTTTCGAGTAGTCCACCAACATAGGCCATCTTATGCCATTGTGTTTGTTGTATGCAATATTTTCAACCATATTTTATTCAATTCATTAAAGATCCTGTAAGACACGATTTTAAATAAGACACTTGGGACAAAAACTGAATTTGGTCAAAAACAACGATATTTGATGACACCCCCCTACCTCAGATACTACCAAAACAATTTGACCGAAAAGCGAACTCATATAAAGCGGTATATTTCTCCCGAGGTAAAAACATTGTGGCAGTTATTGACGCTCCATACAGTACGCTGAATAAAAAAGATTTTAATAAATATTTTATTACAGTGTTGAAAAGCTTTACTAGAAAAACGCGTAGATTGAAAAAGTAAAGTCCAGTTGCATATTTCCTATTTCTAACATGCATTTCATGAATGCCAAATTCATTTAACCAGTGCATTTACAGTATTTTGCTATCTTAAATTATAATTCGTTACCGTTTATGGTGTGATTTACGCTAGCCTCTTATTTAGATATTAATTAAACAATTCTTATACATACTTTGTTTAGTTACCAATCTCATGTGTATGGGATTTAATTATGTCTATTCTGGAATTCAAAGTTAAAACATCTGTGTGATAAAAATGAGCTATCTCTGTTGCCGCAGCCTATACCTTTGCATAATACATGTCATTGTAAAAATATTATTTACACAAAGTACTACTGGAATATTTGGTGTATCAAAATATATTTTGTAGCAAGACTCTTATCTTCCTTGGTGCCGCTATAGTCCATATTATTCCAAGAGATGGTTATTCGCATACACAAGAAGGGGCTGGGAATACATTGTGGTGGCTCCTTGGTCGTATCGTCCAGTCGCTTTTGGTAAAGGACCACTTTGTGTCCTGGTCATTGCACCTTTGCTAGATAGGCTGCCCTTCGGACCATACTATTAGCCCCAACTCCTACTGCATGTTGAATACACATATTCTGCCAGAGTAATAAATCTTCTTTTGCCTTTGGGGAAAGCGCGGGGCGCTACCTTGGTGCAGCGGAAGGTAAGCCCCGTCTTAAAGGACACCTGCCCTAATTTACACCTCTAGGTGGTAAACCTTTACCGGAATGGGAGAATCTGTGACGACCCATAAAAAAGAGCTGAAAATGACGCTTATCTTCGGCAGCCATCCCCTCCCGTATTCTGCAGGAAAGCTACCAACAAATGGATCAAGACTAGACGTGAATCATCTTATAAAATTGTGTTATAGAGTTGCCTACTATACTCGTGTAAGGATATCGATAATGTAAACGTCGTGCTACCTCCTCCATTTCTCTACTAGCAGAGTAGAACCCAGATAGGTATGTCTGAGCAGCTATGAGGTGAGAACAAAGTGACAGTGAGGAATACAAGCAAGACCCTACACACATGAAATTGCTTTAAATCCAGCCTCATGTTTGGAAAATTTGCTTTTACACCAGTATTCCTACACCTAGCTATGGACACTCAAAATGGTTAGTACAATTCCCTTCCCTCAATCCAGTCCCCATACAGAACGAATCAAAAGGTCCGGTTGAGTTGTCAAGAGGAAGAAGTGATGTTGCGGTCAAGTATCGCTCCAGTTGCATAGAAATTTGATGGATGGTACACCTGGCTCGTGAGTGTTTTCTATCAACACTGATTACACTGTGATGGCTAACACAGGAGGTTGACCAAGGGAAGCGCCGGGGACAGAGCCTGAAAGTGGGGATGCTGTGTAATACATTGATGGTTTAGCTTTCTTTTTTTAATCAAAAGGGGCACTTTATGTCTTGAGATGCGTCTTGCTGAATTCATTGTAGCCGAGGCCCTGTTCTCGGTGTAAACCATCCTCTTTCTTCGTGTTCGTAGAATCATTCATCGATAAATAGACTTACGAAGGGAAACAAAATGTAAAACACCTTTAAGGAGCTAGTATTCTTCATTTAGTCCTACATACGGTCTGGCTCGTAGTTCAGTGCTGACCAGTCTCCTATCTGAGTTTTTATTAAGCCAGCAAAGAAATGAAGGAGGCACGGTTTGTGCACTCAATACAAATCTTCATATACAAATCGCAGAGACTTCGATGATGGAAGCATTCAAGTTGCTCAATTTAAAGTCACGTTATTCTTGTAGGGAACGAGATTAGCAAGGTTGCCAAAAATAGACCATATTTGGAAACTTTGTTGGTGATATTTAAAGATTTTATCCAATGACAGAAGATTTTCTTCTGTGACCCTAAGTTTTGTTGATCATTCATTGACACCAGATGGTTGTTCTTTTGAATTGGATGTGCTTGTCCACTGCCACCTTGTCGCCTTGATGCCATAATAAGCCACACCAGTACGGCGAATGAATTATTACCCGCATAAAAAGGGTATGGGTGGCTATTGGCAAGCCTTTCTGGTGTATACAGCTTGCGGAGGGTACGACAACCTCAGTGATTAAGCAAGCACTCAATCACTACAGTACAAGGTTTTGTGATTTGCCATTATCCACATATTTGTTTTCATGTTCCATAGATAGAATTTTATGGTGTTAAAGATGTACTTTTCCATGCAATATAAATATTGCAATTTAGAATTTTGAAAGGTTACCATCTTAGTGAATATTTTGTCGCTCGAAGACCGCCCTAGAGACGAAAGAAGATGTATTAATAAAGAAGAAAATGCATGGAGAGGTACAAAATGGCTGGGGGCCACTGGCATGGCCCGAAGATCATGCTGCCTAGATGAAAAAGAACGGCGAAGCTTTAAGTGCCCAAGTGACTTAAACAAAGAATACAAATAATCAACGTATTACCTGGCACCTCTTATCTTTGGAGTTTCGTCGCTGACAATCCCCTCGGTCAAACTCCCGTGTCAGTCATCACAACGCAGTCGGTGATGTAAATTAAACACTCACGAATCAAAAGCGCCGAACATTAAAATTTGCTTGCAGCCGCCACGTCACTAATCTCTCTTGTCAATTTCACTGGATTGAGAGTTTCGTCTCTTTCGGAAACTGCATTGGAAAAGAGGAATGCCCTGGTCATCTCGTATGTCTACCGATTGAAAAAGTTTCGTAAAGATAAGGCTTCGTTTCCATTACTCTTTACCCCTTTGTTCTCACTTCAGCGCTGCCCAGACATATCTTTCAAAATTTCATTCAGCTGGCAGAGAGGTGGAGGAGGTACCGCCTATTCACCTACTTGACATTTCTATGCAAGTACCGTAGGCAGCTCCGCAATGAACCCTTCCAGATGGTTCACAGCTAGGGTCGCTGCAAGTGGTATTAGTATACCTGCCGAACGCGGGACTGGGGTAGTTGCCGAAGGTGAACGTCATTTTCAAACTTTCTGTTGGGGATCGCACTGATTCTCTCATCCACAGCATATGCCATTCTTCCATCACATTAAGGTTTAGCACTCGGAAATGGAAATCTGAGTGGCTGTCCTTAGGTATCGGGTTCGCTTTCCATTGTCATTGATGTAGCACCCTGAAATTGCACTAGCGACGAAAGAAAACGATACTAGGACAGAATATGCATCTCCAACGTGCAGTAGGGCTCGGAGGTTATTAATATGCCTTGCCCTTAGGACGCCCGCAGGAGGCACAAAGCCCCCAAATAAAGAATGTCAAAATTAGGACAAAGGGGGATACTATCACCATAACTAAGCACGTACAAATCACTACTGACAAACTAAATTGCCTCACTTTTAGTTACGTCGCAACAGTACTTTAGGAATTGCTTGAAACAGTGGCTACATGTCAAACTCATTTAAATGAAACGTCCATTTCATAACTTGGCCAAGACAAACAGTCATTAAAATTCGTTAAACTCAATGAAGCAATATAAAAGTGGCGCCCTAACCTGAGTATTGCCTTCCTCCCCTTCCGCGAACCTCCTTATGCAATGCCGTCAGTCTAACTTATTATGCGGGTAAGTAGGTAGATGGGCGGAAGGGAGGTGTTGAAATTTTATGTGAAGGGAGGGGGTGAAGGCGAGAGGCTGGGGGGAGCGGCTTTATTCATAAAAATTTGCAGCGCTAACACCTTAACTTTATGACCAATAGCGGATGGAATCACTGCCACTGAGGGAAGCATTGTACCCAACACTCTGCCATCATTGTATTTTTTTTCCATTCCAGTGCAAATTTTTGCCGGCTTTTGTGATTCGCCAAATCACTACCTTCAATTTAGGAAGTTCCATCTAAATTAGGCGCGGTTTCCCACCCCCTTCCCCCCTGCTTTTGCTTAAATTTCCAACCCTTTGACTTAGACTTAATGGAAGCAATTCCACTTTGTCAGTCTCAAGAAGCCATGAAACTCATTAGTTTAAAGGTCCTGGAGAAGGTGATGTGTGCGATAGTGAAACAACCTGTCACCCACAATCAAACACTTTTAATGTATGTTGTGATCCCTGGGATCAGTCACTTTGAGAAAGATACGCCAATTTGAAAACGATTCCCTACTCTTGATTGGGAAATAACCTGTCAAGGACAAATAACGTTTGTACTTTACGTGAGCATTAGGTAGCCCACACCGTTGCCGGCTTGAAAAGTCAGTCGTGATGCTACCACCAAAGCAAATGGTTGTCGCCACCTGTCACATAGGTGACAATCACTCACTTCCATCACTAAAGGGCTACAGAAGTCCCTCTTTCATTGTTCCATGGTCTAGTTGATCCAAAAAATATTACACAACACGGTTTTTTTTGTTGCCTATGCGTAAGACGCTAAGAGACTTGATGTCTCGTGTTACACCTGTCATGTATGTAGTTCACGGAGACGAACACCTTGAGATCATACTTTTAGGCCTCATCGTGACAGCATATTTACCAAGAGAGGCACATATTCCTCTCTATTTCTTATAATTCTTCAAGTTTTGCTTATCTGCACCATATTTTGCATTCGCTGAAGACTAAACAAACACGCACACACACACACACACCAATTGTTTCATTATGCAGAAAACAACAGCTTTCACCATTCTCATCCCTACCGTCCTCATTGTTACACAAACGATGAAGGCATTTTTTTTTCAGCCATTGCTTCGGCTTCTCACAATGTTCATTTTCCCCTAAAATTGATTTGCCTCTCAATCCCCCCCCACCTCCACTTTAATCCCTATGAATGTGGGTGTATGGGACCGAGATGGGGAAGTTCTTGCACCCCCTTCTCCCCCCACCCCCCCTACCTACCCAAACACTCGAGTTGAAAAGGGTAGGCGAGAGGACGACCAGAGGGAACGGATGAATGCAATAACAAATTTATTATTATTTTGCACGTCAAAAGCATTGTCACTTGCTCGCTCACTTGTTCGACCTATTGTCAATCGGCGAATGTCACTTGCGGTGGCGGCAACAGCAACATCTACTGTGGATGAATAACAAAAGGGCAGGAAAGAAAGGAAACGTTTGTTTTTATTTCCTTCCCTCCGCCTTTTCGATACATCCAACTCACTCTTGGTGCACTGCCAAGGGAGGTGGCATTCTTAAAGAAGCCTTGCATGACAGTATGAGGTAGATTTGTGCATCAAGACTAAACACATTCCACTTATACACCTCCTACAGATTGAGAGTTGGATGTGCCTTGCTTCGCCTTCTAAAATATTAATTTTTTAACTGCTTTCTAGTGTAACTATGGGTTACATTAACATAGTATAACCTTTGCTTTCTGATTAGTTGGGCGAACTAATAAGATTTTTAATTAAAATTTGGTCAGAGACTAGCGAGAGAGAGAGAGAGAAGACAGTGTGAGTACTCGCATTCACACGCGGCAAGCCAACTTACAAATGGGCACGCACAAAGTTGAGATTTGAGAACTGAAAAGTCTCCAATCCTGCTCTCCGCAGTCTGGGTTAATTGCTGTTGCTGTTGCGGCCAGGAAATTACCATGACTTGTACCGGCATCCACTCATCATTTTCGCCGCACTCGGCGCAGTCATAAATGCCTCTGTGGCAGACCACTTTCGTGGATCTGTACGAAAATTAAGCAAGGAACGAATGACAAAGATCATGCAGGTCTCCCCTTTTTCTATTCAAAGGAAGTAGGGGAAGATCCTTCTATATAGGGCGAACTCTTTGTCAATGCCTGATTACAATAGCATCAAGCTGAGCTGACAAATAGTTGGCAAATTTTTGGCAGATAGAATGATTAATTGAACGATCCCAAATCAGAAGCTGTGATTCGGTCCAATGCTTTTAAAGGTTTCACTGATCGAAGGAGAGTGTAGCTGCTCCACTGGCGTCGAGATTGACAGGGGATACAAATGTGTCTAGCATGTGAGGCAATGGGAGAGCAGGAATTGGAGAGGGGGGGTACAAGGGAGGAGCCAGTGCTATCACTCCTCCTCTCCTCCTCCCTTATTCAGGCTGTCTACCACAGGCTGTCAAGTAGGCCCAAATTGTCATGTGTGAGTGCGTACGTGCGTCTGTGCTGGTGCTTGTGTGCCTCCGATGGTGTTACATTTCTTCGTCGGCACATCTCTCTGCCTCTCGCAGTTTCAACTAACCACTCCTTCAGGGTGTCTAAGCGTGTGTGTGTGTGTGAAACACGATGCGATCGCACACACATTCGGTCTGGTCGTTTGTGCACAGTAAATCTGACAAGCCTCATAAACTACTCGGATGAGTAGTGCTGGTTTGGACTGGTCCGGGATAGGCTAAGCTCGTCTAGTCTGCGGATGATGCAGCAAACCTGATATTAGTGGTACACCACTTACTTGTCTGCCGCCTAATGTGCACTCATGTGGCCATAATTTATCCAATTGACTAGGAAAATGACTTGAGGTGGAGAATGCTTGTGCCTGGTTGTTCCTAATGGATCGTCAGAATTGTCCCCGCGGTAAGAAAAGATGCATGTATCACAAACTACCTAGAGAAAGGCTGGAAAGGCAATAGCAATATTGCGAAGTCTTGGCAGCTGGTAGATAACCACAGAAGTAAGTACTTAATCACTTTTTTTTTAAAATTGACAATTCTCCGCTGATAGGTACGAATGGCGAGATGTGATTTCTGCATCGCGGTTGTGAAAGCAATTGGGGAGTTTGAGGATCCACTATTCGTCATGACTAACATAATTCTGATTGTAGTCGTCGACAAGGCATATGTTCATTCATCGTCTTGTGTCAATTGGATGTGGAAGGGACAGGATATGTGTTTGGAGATGGGCTTAGAAAAACTCCCTCCGAGGCGATCTCTCAGCCCCCACTGCATCCCAATATAATCAAGTTACTTCCAGACCTGTATGGTTGATATCAGAAGAATAAAACACTTTTATGACGCCCCTTAATAACCTTTACTTCCTTGATCTTGATAGTGAAAGCTTTATTCAGTTGCAATGACCTAAACTCTTCATCAAAGTAACTAGTCATAGCACTCCTTAACATAGTGAAATGCCTCTTAGTGACATAAGGCACTAAAATATCATAACCATGGTCAAAATGACCTTGACATCCTCAATTTTACCAAGGTGGCCGCTCCTTTTTTGTCCTATTTTCCACTACTATAGTGCTGCCAAGGAAGTGTCCTCCTCATATTTTTGTCTCAACGATTTCTTATGAACTAATATGTTTTCTCATTTAAGTAGTATATTATGCTGCTGCATGATGCTTAGTTAGTAGGTCCTTATAATAATTAATTCCAGGCACAAGATGCCAATTTGATACATATTTATGTAAATATGAATAAATGACAAAATCATGGCGTAAACTTTATTCGCCATAAATCTGCCTGTAGCCTCTTCCATCACATTATGGAGAGAGTTGAATGACGAACGGTAGTTGCTAGCTGAGTCGCGGAGTTTCTGCTGCGGCGTCCCTAGGCGGTCTGGTGAGCCAAGAGTGTCGCGAAACTGGACGTGACCGGTCGACCACCACACCAAATAGCCGCATCACAGACATACACACACACGCGCGCATTCAGATGATTTGATGTACATGAGTGTGTGAGTGTGACCCAGATTTTCAGATGATAGGCGCGCACCTTGAAGCCAATTCGCATAAAATATCGGTGAGTTGAGCCAGAGAATGTGATTATGGTGATTGTTACATTGCCTTTCACCTCACTTCATCGCATCGCATTGCAGTGTATTGCATATCCAACCCAGCTCTCCGCTCTACGAGTCAATCGGCCCAGTCTTGCATCATTGGCTCCCTGCCACCTCCACCCCCCTGACTTTCCCTCCTCTGCCCTGTCCCGCCCCCCACCCCATTCCCTACTCTCTGTTCTCATGCTTGCGTGAACACCAAACACACAAGCAAAATTTATAAACCACTTCGTTACTCCACATACACACACACACACGTGAGTGTGCTCACATCAACTTTTGTGTGCAGACGACTAAATTAACTGCTCTTTTTTTCCACTTGCAGGTAAAAAAATTTGTCGTGCTAACGTGGATAGATGTTGAATAACACTGTCATCACAGGAAAATGATGCCTTTGTAGGATAAAAATAAATTTGTAAAATCTTAAGCTAGTCTGCTCCGATTCTAACTTTTATAGGATATCCCTTTTTCTTTCGAAAAGGGGAAATTTGCCCTGATTATCCGCGGTTTTACCTCATGTGACTGTCCAGTGCTTATTGTTGGGGAATGACGATGATGAGGTTGAGGCATTGTCGCCGTTCTCCGCCTCCGCCTCCTTTTTTCATAGTACTTAGTTCTGCTACCGCATTCCACACTTCCTTTGCGAGGAGTCCCCTTCCACCTTGAGTAGTTGGGAAAAGTTAAGCTTGATTTGTTAACCCGACTAGTTGAAGCCCTAATCACTGAGTTCAAAGCGTAATTCATAAAAGAAAATTCAAAATAAGACAGACAGCTTTCACGGCTAAAGTAGAGGAAGGACCATGGGACGGTCGAGTTTCAACGTATATTCTAACTGATCTAGCCCCTTACTCTCCACCTTTTGGTCTTGCTTTCTAGCAATGCCTATAGCCCTTCTGTGATTTTCCGGCTTCTAGAGAGCGCGGAAGGCTTGTTGTGAGACCTGTAGCTTTCCAATGGAGTGGGTGAGGTGGAGCAGATCTAATTCACGCCTTCAAACAGTGACTGGTGGATGTAGCTACAACCGGAAACAAACAAAGCAGAGAAGACTCCACACAACGTCATTACGTATCGAAACCATCCCTAATCTCCCATCCCCTTTGCGCTAAAGCCAGAACACTGAGGTGTACACACACACAAATGTGGACCTAAAATCACGTACACCGAGGAAGAAGCGAACAGGGAGGGCAAAGGAGAAGGAGGCGGCGATTTAAGCCGTGCATGCGTGCACATGAATTCTGACACGCTGGGACGAGTAAATCGTTACATCAGCACACACACACACACACACACACGGACAGGCACAAGCACAGACCTTTCAACTTCTTGCGGTTATGCGTGCCTGTCAAGAGGATGTGCAGCTGCATGCCTACCTACTTGCACGCCACCCGCGATCGTACATCATCCCCTCGATTCTCCTACGTGTGTTTGTGCCGAGGTGTGTGCAAAGATGTACCGATCATGCACAGAATCTGCACGACAACAACGACGACAAGGCCAAGGAAAGACGACACACACACACTCACGAACTGAAGGGGAGGTGGTGGTGTTAGTGTTGTAATAAAACAAATTACGTGTGCTTCTGCGCCGGTCCGTTTGTGCCTGGGTGTGTAAGCATTTCTTTGACACATTGATGAGGTGAAGGGGAGTGATGGGGAAGTGAAGGAGGGTGGAGGGTACTGTATAAGATGGGCACTTTGATCGTCTGAGTTATTGCCTCTTACTGTGGGTCAAACTTCACATGTCGGGTCACTCGTAGATGGGGCTGTCGAATGTCTCTTTGACCTATTAATCCTGTCGTATTAAAAACGCATCTCTCACTTTCTTGGGCAATTAGGTTATTTTTTGAATATTTCCCATTGGTTAGTTAGGTAGGTAGATAGTCTGCCATAATTAAAGTAGAGGAGATAGGTTAGTTTATCCATTAGCCCTGGAGTAGTGGTGAAAGTCCGCTAATGTTCGCAACCGGCAAGAAGACGGTAAATTACTTAGAGAATGTGCAGTTCCCTCAACTCGTGTCGCATTGTTGTTGCGAGCCTACCATTTTACAGATTACCACAGAGTGTAATGCAACTTCAAAGGAGCTGAGAGGGTGAGAAGTAGATGCATTCTCTGTCGCATTGCATTGTGAGTGTCTTTTCTCCGTGCGAATTTCATCTACAATCACACCATAGTTGCAGTCGTATTCAATCAAGTCTCGGGAGCCTGGGTTAGCAATTTATTTCGTCATTATTTAAATTCGCTTAAACAATAACAAGTAATACCCGCAACCGTGTCTCAACTCCACCGGGGAACCCACAGTAGGACAGGAAGTAGAAGCGGCTTTTGCATCTCCTTTTGGAGCTTCAAGGAGTTTAAAGGGGTCTGACTTTAACGAAGGCACCGGGTATTTGTAAGGATGACTTTTTTCCTGGAGGATAAACGTTCTTTCTGGCCGTAGAGTCAGCCTAGAATTTACAGAGCCACTTTTCTTTTCTCCACTCTCTGTGGCTAAGACAGACGTTGTATAATTTTCTCCACCAAAGCGATGAGCCGACATGGAGTAATGACAGCACATAGATTAAAGGTGGCGGTAATAAGATAGTTTATAGCACAAAAAAGAAGGAGGATATAAGATCACTCCCTTACGTTGCCACTAGCGGAGAGATAAAAGAGGAATTGGGGAGAGAGAGAAAAGAAAAGGCCTACATAAAAAGGTTATAGTGTTGAAGGATTACAGTGAGGGTAAAGTAGGCAGCGGACGCTCACGCTTCTCTCGTCTCCCATCCTCTACCTGCACATCACCACCGACCCCCTCACTCCTAACATCGGCCAATATGGAAGCGGAGAACTTGAGCTTCGGTTGTAGCAGAAGTGGTGAATCTGCAGTTGATTTGATCTGTGAATGATGTGGAGGATCGTGTTGACCTCTCGGGGTTGTGACTTCGGGGTTTTGAAAGGGTAGAGGTGGTGTAATGAATGACCATTGTTCGTTCCAGCTAGTGGGAGGGTCTAAGCAGTGCGGAGGCAAGGATTTCCCATTTGGTGATTTTGTGGAAAGGCAAGGTAACACCTCACTTGCAACAGTGGTGGAAAAAAATTGACGATCCTGATGGGAATTGCGGCCGTGGGTGTAGAGAGAGGAGGACGAAGAGGTTGATTGAGATCGACTTAAGTATCCACCTTGATTACGGTTCTTTCGAGCTCCACCTGTTGCACCCGGACTTACGCTTCCTAGAGGATTGCAGAAGTGCCAATTATACTCCACCATGTATCACCTATCCTTACCAGTTTCGTTAAAGCGTTGAAGAATCTTGCTCACACAGCCATGCGACACCTTCAGTTGGCGTGAGATATCACACGGTCGTACGCCATTTCTTGACATCTGGACGATCCTCAATCGGGTCTTGTAAGGTAGCGGGCGTCCGTTGATAAACATACCACCCAACTGATTGATACGACCTTGACCTAGAAATATGGTATCATGTTATATAACTCTTTCATACATTCCAGTTGCTTTCACAAAGTCAAGTAACCAGGTCAACCCGTTTTGTTTTAGCCCAGAAAGCCTACTTACATGATTTGTTTGACTTTACCTCATAAATACTCCAGATACGTGTATGCAAAATTTTTTTATGCACCTGACCGAAAATAAGGTGATGCGGAGGCGGATGGGGGAGGGGAGGGGTGACATTCGTGATTGGGACTAGTGTTTTTTTTCAAGTGCTAGCATGTACCCGATTTTGTTAACAAGTAAAATCTTAGATAATAAAGTGCTTTTAAAAAATAAATTTTAGAAACAAAAGTGTTTTATTTAATAGTTGCTCAAAATAAAAGTGGAGTAGAGGTATTAATCCCGTCACATTTTATTGCCATTTTTATGTATTGTATTTAAATTGATAAGTGATTCTGCAAAAAACTTCGAAAATTTTTTGCAAAACTCAAAGTTAACCTTTATCTGAAACTCATTTATTCCTGCACTAAAGCAAACCAACATTTATTGTTAAAAAGGATTTAATGCATATTTAATATTAGCTTAGGATAGAGACAAAATTTAAATGGAAAACAATCTATTTACATTGAATACAACCTAGAGATGCATAAGCCGGTGGTAGATCTCCTTACCCTCAAAAATTATAGCGGATCCACGGTCGGAGCCGGAAGGGGTCTGTTTAGTAGACGTTAATGTCGAAAGATTCACAATTTCCACACTTTGCGAGGCACTCTTTGATCGTGCTGAGAGATTTTGTGGTGGTGAAGGCAAAGGTGGAGGCGGTAGTGGTGGTGAACTCAAAATTTGGTTCATGGCTCTTCGATAAACAGCTGGCGGTAGAGCCCCGGAAAGCAAAAGGGAAGGATGTGGTAGTTCGTGAATCTTTGCGGGGTTCATGAGAAGGGACTGGGCGCACCAGGAAGGACTGCCAGGATCTCCACCACCCAGTGGAGGCATGGGAAGGGGAAATGGTGGTGGAGGTGGTAGGGGAAGAGTTGGAGGAGAAGAGAGAGGATTTGCTGTCTGTAAGTCTATCAATCGCTTAAGAGCAAGCCGGGCCAACGCCAAAGAGAACGGTTCCTCACAGAAATGAGAAAAAGGCGATAGGGATGAAGAAGTTGAGGTGAAGGTTGGAGGCGGCGGTACTGGAAGTGGACACGGATCTGAATTGCTATTTACTGGAGGCTGGATATTTGGTAGGGGTGGTGTGAGTGATGCCACAGAGTAATCAGGTATCTTTCTCGGACTACGCTCCATCAAACTAAAATAGACATATAAATGTTGGTAAATAGTTCTAAAAGTAGTCAAAATACAGAGGACATGTTAAAGCTAACGTAAGACACTAAAAATTAAGAATGATCAAGCCCATCTCGAGTCGAATGCGTCTACCAACAACAGAAACAGGTAAAGAAGAGCTCCAAAAAAGCACTGGGGATAACTACAAGGTCTCTTAGTTTGTTCATCCACTTGGTGAGGGAATTTAAGAGTGCGTGACCTACCAAACAGTGTAAAATCAGCAATTGAGCAAGCGGGACAGATAAGGGTGACGTTCCATTTGGCTCATTGGCTAGTTATGCGCATTACAGATGACATGGACGCACGCACGCGCGTGCCAATGATTCGGCACCGGAGCGTAACACCTCCCACAGTCGCACGCACGCATGCACACAGGTCATGCATGAATTCTATTGGTCGTAAGCTTTTTAGGCGTAGCCAATGTACGCGGTGAGCGGAACTGCACGCCTCGGTGGATTAGTGCGACGGCCACATCCCGGTTACATGTCCTTCTTTTAATGAGATAAGATTGTGCTTGCTATCTTGTGATCAAAAAGATTTCACAATCGGAAAAAGTTCGGGAAGCAAGCATAGTAAGTTGATTATTTAAAAAATGAATTTTTGCAAACATAGCATTAAATACTTGGTGATAGTGCACCCATGTCAATGGGAAAACAGTGAGATTTACTAGGTTGGTGCGGTGTTCATTAAAAAGGGACGACATTTTAATCCAAAGTATCACCCAATTATGGTAATATGATAGGAGTCGTCAATGTTTACAATACCTTTGATTAAGGTGCAAGAGGCGGCGGATTTTCCATCAGATTACCGGAATTAAGTCAGCTACTATGTGACAATCTCGTCAAAAGTGTTAAACGTTGGTGGGCCATTTAAGAGCTTGGGCAATTTTCCATTGGTAGACCTTCTTAAGCAAACGATTGCGCTTGTAGCACTTGATGCATCCGTTGTCCCTTTGTCTTGAGTTTTAAAAACTAATCGCCGATTAGAGAATGTACCAAAATGAGCGAGACTAGCTTAAGGTGATAGGTGTTTCAGGACTCCCTTGATAACACGTGTCAAGAGACGCAGCCACTTTATACAGGCATCAGGGAATGAATTTAATTCCATAAAATTTGGAAGCTAATTGTTCGAACAAGAAATACTTATCTCGTAAAGCTAGAGCTGTGTTAAGTTATGGATCCTTTCTTCCTATCATATTTATAGTCTAGAATCTGTGTGATGGGAGGTCAACATACCACCCAAAACCAAAGTGGTTGCCGCTACTAGCAAAATTATAAGTCGTGATCAATGTGGGGATGGCTATTGCTGGTCATAGTTTGCTTGGCTTCCACCTACATCGACAAGATGGCTAAAATTGGGGAAAGCACTGTGCGAATGAGTGTTATCCCTGGATTTCCTCGGTGGCATTATTTTAGCCATTGCTTTACACCTTTCTGGACTAAACAAATCAACCGTTAATGGGCTTTGCGACGGCATTAAGAAAATCACTAACTTATGGAACAATTAGCGATTAGAACACTGGGCCTGAGTTAGGACTCAAGACCTAGCCTACCAGAATCCTTTCTCTATGTCCTCGTTAAGAGAAGACAGTTAGGTTGGAGGTTGGAACTTTATGCCATTTTTTGAATGTAAAAGATGTGGAAGACCAATGTTGTCCAGGCTTGCTGCAGGAGTTTTTCGATGGTACAGAGAGACTACAAAAAAACCAGGTACCGGTCTGAAAACCAAAGAATCCGTGTATGCAAGGACAAAATTCGTGAAAATTTTACGTCAAAACACTAAAATTCTGGACGGGGAGGCAATGCAACCCAACACTTGTAGGTCGATCGCCAATTACTTCACCTGCGCCCATTCCTTTTTGATAACACGGGCCATAAACTGTGTAAAAGTGGTATCAAAGTGATTTTTATGGGCGAAAATGATGCACTGCTTTGATGTAATACAGTTGGGCTATTTTATGATCAATTTGAACGTGTTCTTGGATCTCATTTCATCGTACCTAAGGACATGACCGGATGCCAATTTCGTAGACAGAGAGACCTGTAAATTGAACACGCGTATCTGTGAAAAATGAAGGTAACACGTCATCTGGGAAAGCTACAAATAATATTGACATCCTGAACAGAAATCACATGAAGCATAGATAGCAGCAATGACTTCGTGCAGCCTGTCAGGAATTGCCAAATTGGGTTAGTTACATACATGTATTGTAGGACGTTGATTTGAAACGAAATTGATAGCACGAAGGGCTAAGTTGATTCCCCTTACCTTCACTTATTTCACTTCATAAGGACGAGAACCATTTTCGATTAATCGCTGTCTGACTTGTAAAGAGGAATGACTTTGCGTGGCAACCTTCCTCACCGTCCACTGTATATTTACGCCACCGCGCACTTTAAATGGAATCTCCACTTCATCTATACCACTCTTTGCCTACCTTTGGGTGTGCGGCTGTGCGCTTAAGACCGTTAGCTCAAATTCGCCTTAAAATTGCATAAAATGATAAAGACGAGGTTCACCTACTCCATACGACTGGAAGATGGACAAGAAAACTTCTCTTTTAGAAGCAGTCACGATTTGTGAGTGAATTTACGCAACTACCTAGAGCCTTGCATGGCACCTCGGACTGGGGGGAGGTAATTGCCTCAATTTTAGCCACCAAATTTCTTTTCTGAAACACTTTCAAGTGGTTTTTATCATCTCTTGTTAATCACATTATCTAGGAAATAATATAAGAAATAGGATGAACACTAGAAAATGGAAGTGAGCTAAAATGGGTTGACTAAGGTTGGAATGTTCCTTGCCTTCTAGAGACACAACGCTTTTAAAAACAGTGCACTTTGTATGCGAGAGAATGACAAAATGTAGATTCCTAGAAACCTTTAGCTGCTTTATCACTACATAAGTTCCCCCTTGATGCAAACGTCAGTTGACTAACCTGCAAAATGAACGCTCTATGATACCTTTTGTTATTGAATAGTAGCATCTTCTGTCAGTAGTATCATGCACCGACAAATTAATAAATTAATTTCGAAGTTTTGCGAAATCTATTTGAAGTAAGATACTGTGATGACTAAATTAGATGATGATAACGAGGCAGTGATAACATCGACATCTGTCCAACGTTTTGGCTTCATTAACCGCTTCATGAATCTTTAGAAAGACATTTGATTTTTCTTTTTTCCTTTAATACCTATTTAGATCTGATTGAGCAATCCTAGTAAAGAGCAATCTCCTGGAAGCGCATTGTACCAGAAAATTGTTGGAATTGCGGAGGACGAAGTAGTACCTCCCTTAAGGCTTGCAACCACGCCCGCCTTAAATACTCCAGCAAGCTAATACCAAAAAAACAACAAGAACTCCTTTCATCTTTTGTTCTGGTTGCAAACATTAAAAAGTTAAGGGGATTTATGACAAACTGAACAAACAAGGGAGGTCGTCTCATATCACAGCTGTTTCAGGCGCCTGGAGACTGATTTCCAACCTTCAGTTACTTGAAATTTGAAAGAATTTATACATGTGTTTCATTTGAAGAAGCGATATCGTCTGGTCAAAATCCATGGACGAAAAGAGACGATATGTGCAGTACTTGGGGCAAATGTGGGTTGAGGAGAGGAGAGAGGAGGGTGTGCACCGGCGAAGGGATAAGGGAACAAAGCTGAGAATAGTCAGTGGAGCATAATTCTTTCTTCCTCTCCATTAAGTCACTCACGTTCACCTGCTCGCTTCAGTGGTTGTTAAAAGACATTAGGATGTGGAATCCCGCATACTTCACTACAGTAGATTAAATAAAGTTGTTGATAAGCTGGTCCACCTTTTATTGATCTAATCCTACCAAAAGACCTTCTCCTCAAGCCATGTGTAATGAGTCCCTTTGTTATTTATGAGGTTAAGAATCCCCTCTCTTCATAGGGACATTATTAGTCAGTTGTCAGAGTACACCCGAGAAACCACTGCTACGGAGTGGCAAATTTGATATCTCTTCGTGCCATGTGGTTGCTTAGGTGTAACACAATCTTTGATAAACACCATGTAAGTGTGTAAAGAGGGGATGACACTAGACAACTAACACAATCAGTCGCCACAACATCTTATGTTACATCGATAAATAATACGATGGCTGCGGCTTTTGTGCTCATTCTATATTCCATTAATGGGATATTTAATTTGGGGAGAAGTAACAATGGAGGCTTGGATCATTTTCTTCCTCTTTGCATTTACTGAACCTCGATAATTTGCTGCGCCCAACTGAAAAATAAAGTAAAGAACTTAGCAAACCATGGGGACAAATGAACACTTATTTAATAGAATAAGGGCGAATAAAGTACTGGTTGTAGTGAAGGGAGGCTATTAGCATGACTCAAAGGAAGTAGCATAGACCAAAGGAAAACCAGAGGCGAACAAATGTACGGTTAAACTAGGCAACAAAACACTACACTAGCATGCAGATGTTATTTCATGACAATCCTAAGAAATTAATTTAGTTAATTCATGTTTGGTTATTCATGAGAAAAGTTTGAAATGGCGTATTCTTATAACAGCGTAAAATCCTAGCAAGAAAAGTTTTGTAGCTGTTTTTGTTTCGCACACTTTTGCCAAGTTACAAGAGGCCAAGTTCGACAAATCCTATGCCACCCATTTCAGAACTACTTTGTAAAGAAGACTTACCGTTCAAAGGACTTAAAACCGATAGTAATTCTGTCAATCAACAAAGGCTTTACGAAGGAATGTAGAATGTTGGTCAAAAGAGTACTAGGTGCAAAGCTTTAAAGATGGGCGGAGCTGTGGTATACCTTGATCATCAGTTTACATCGTCTTGGTGATACAGCATGGACTCTGACCATGCCACTATCCCCCTAGCCCTTTTATAAGCCAATAAAATAAGCTTTATTTTAGTGACACGTCTCCTCTCATCTCCAGGAAAGTTTTAGCATACTGTAATTATTTTTACGAGCATATTTCGGTTTGGGAATTCTACCAGTTAGGTCAAACAAAATTGGGCAGAGTAGGCTAAAGATGCAAATGTCATGACATGCCTTGAAAGATTATTAAAAACACAGCAACGGCACTTGGTTTTCGAAGATTTTTAAACCAGTAGATTGACATTTTGTAGTCATTCTGCAGGCAAAGATAATAAACAAACCACACTGTAGCCTTTTAAAATTATATTTAGGCCAGAGTACTACTCGCAGTGTTTTTAAAGGCTGATTTACCTTACATGAAAACTTAAGCATTATTTGTTTAAATTTATCATCTGCATATTTTTGCGCAACAGGGCTTGAATTCATTGGTTGACTTGTGTAGCGGCTTGCTTTAACCGGAGTCGTTTTCGGGCCATCCCATTATGCGCAGTCTTTTTGCGGCCATTGTTGTGATATCTACACTGACATCGTTTACTGTTATTAATGTTTATTATCAAAAGAAGCAATTCTACCCAACGGTGGTTTTTCTAACGAAGCACAAGCCATATTTTGCAGTACTGCGGCATAACTCTTCACAAACTTTTAGTTGATTGTTCTACAATGCTTTGCTTTTCTACTTGTCATTGCAAAAATAACAGCCTGGATTTTCTTTGGTGACATTCGAAGAACAGAGATAGACGTAATTTCCTGCCTTACGATGAGTTACTATTTCTTAGAACGTATTTTCGCGTTTAATGTATACGTCATTCGACATGTGCCTGCTTTTCACGTTTTTTCAGGAGGATATCAGTACAAAGTTTTTGTTCTTGTTCTCGGTTATAATATTTATGAAAGGATTCCACTGGCTGCTAGAAGGACGTGTGGATCTTGTAGGCCTGTATCTTTACAATATTATGGTTCCTAGATGGAGCGAACTCCTGTTATCAGGGCTTCATTTCATGTTCGAACAATAAGTAATCTGGCTTCCTTATTTAATATCTCGTAGGCTTTATGGCATTATTGGTGATAATTGACATTTTCCACATTTCTCATTTCTACTGGGGTGTATCTACGCAAAACGTGGCATCTCTTGCTGTTGGCGCTGAGGTATCGCAAGTTCTTTCATCGCTTTTTTTCCATGAACAAACTATTTACCATTTATTCATATCTTTTGCTGGTTTTTACAGTATTACATTCTATTTTTCGAACTCATTTCCACAATGATGCGTTACGGGCTTCAAGTATTTGATTCGATGCGTGATACCCCATGGGACCAGAAATCGCTCTATCTCCTTTATGTTGATGTTTTTGTTGGAATGCTTCGTGTTTTCTTCTACCTGGAGTTCGCTCCGATACTGTGGAAACATCACCCTTTTCCACTATTTATAATTCGACCAATTTACCTGAATCTACGTTTCCTAAAGAAGACAATTAGGGTAAGTTGTTGTCATCATAATGTTCAGTTGTCATACAGTCAATATCGGTGAAATAATTGCATTTATGCTTTCTTTACCTGCAGAATCTGGTGATGTCACGACGAGCTATTCGACTAATGAATAGCGTGTTTCACGATGTCAATGCTGCTGATATGGCTGCTTCGAGTGATGCTGTTTGCATTATATGTCGGGAGGAAATGATGCCGCAGTCAGACACCCTAACTACCATCGCTCCGGGGACCATAAAGCGTCTCCCATGCGGCCATATCTTTCACGCGACCTGCCTTCGAAACTGGTTCCAGCGTCAACAAACCTGTCCCACTTGCCGCCTCAACATCCTTCGTCGACCAGGTAATTCGGATCAAGCCAATCGACCTCAAAGGCGTGGCGCCAGACCAAGTCAAGGCCAACAGTCGCAACAACAGCAGCAAGATCAAGTACAGAACCGAAGGAGTGCAAGCACTGCACAAATCCGCATCGATATTCAACATATGTCTGGAGGAAATACTGTGGAGACCAATGTTCAGGCCCTGCCTTCTGGTGTAAGTCTATCACAATGGTAAAATGGGGTTTAACATATTTTCTAATGTTAAAACTTGATTCCTGCTGTTTTTGTACTTGTATTTTTCTAGACTACGGGTCCATTCACATATTTCCCACCAAATATACAGTTCTCAGGGGTCGCTCAGACGAATCAAAGCGGCAATGGCGTGCCTTCAATGTTTTCCACTCCCCCGATTATTATTCCCGGTATATCACATCTTTTTCTATTGTGTTCATACACTGATAAAAGGATAAAAGGAAACTCATATCGGCATGTGATGTTGGAAAACTCACTGATTGCTGGTTTCATGATCCAACGGTAACCCTAGTCTTACAGCCCACCGGTAAAGCCCACTTGATACCGTTGTAAATCACTTCACTCATTTACATCTATGGTTTCATAATTTTATCGCTGTTTAATTTAAAAGGGCATGATTTTTAAGCTACGATTACTGCTTTTCTGTTGTTACTGCTGTTTTTATACCTGGTGATGCTGAGCGAAAAATCTCGAATCTTAGGCCACACATTGCATTTGGTTTCCTAAGACAGATGTCCGATTCCTTCAATCTAATTCGTGCATTTGATGAGACCTTTGAGACTAGGATTATTTCCTAAATGACGGGAATGTATCAGAGCATCGCCCATGTAGTTCATTCTCCATCCATATCAAAACAAAACAAAGGTCTCGGAGCATTTGTAGTGGATCCGTCTTCATTACTTACCCCGAATGGAAAGTCTGGAAGATATTCCGCTCCAGTCCTATTTACGATAATTTTTGTTTTCTACAAAATCGCCAAAATGTGACTTAGCAATAAATCTGTTGATTGTACTTGTGCTTTTGCTTGTACTTTACCTTTAATTAATTAAATGAAACGAGGATTATACCATCACCGTAGGCAGAATGTCGACACTTCGCGAGCTTCTCTGACTTCTCAAATTATCTAGGGGATGGACGATACTTAGTGAGAAGTTGTGGAGAAATGTTTAGGTGTATTCACTCAGTCTAATGAAGCTCTGCTCTTTACTAATGGAAGCAGAAATTGAATTGACATTGCGGCGAACCCTACTTCAAGACAGAAGACGTGTGATTTGAAGACCTCATTGCGCCACTTATGGCTAGTGAGGGGCCCTCAAGTCCCTCCTGTTTTGGTTAATAATGGTGCTCGTTATTCCAATATTCTGTATAACCCTTAATGCATTGATCCATCGTATAAAATTATTGCTTCTATTCTACTTTTCGTCATGTAGAATAGGAGTTTCACTACGATTGGTTAGAAGTACAATAAGTTGCTGACTTATTAGGTTACCGACACCTCCGTAGGCCTCAAATCTCCCTAGTTAATTGCAGTTTTACGAAGCCACTAATGCTCAAAATTGTAATAATCTGGATCTAGGCAGAGTATCAACAATTTGTTGACGTCGTAGGTTGCTTATTAACAGCACCAAGTGAAACACTATCCATTGAAAGAAATATCTACTTCCTTAAAGGTGACCAATTCCTCCCTGGTGTCACCGCGCCCATGCCCGAGGCGCCAGTAGATCTGGCGCAGTCGGCTACCACAGAGCGCGAATTACGAGCCAGCGTGGAGGCGCGCATCGCTACGCTGCAGCGTATTCAGCTCCTCCTCGACGCCTCCATTGTCCAGATGAATTCCTACCTGGCAGCCACTACACAGGCTCCACTTATCCCTCCTCATGACACGCAAAAAGACCACCCTCTCAGAGGTGATGCGGTGTCTAACGGTGGCAGTCAAGGCATTGAAAAGGGCACCTTAAACAGGTGAAGTGCCAACTTGCAACCGTTAAATGTTTCCCCACCTCGTACGCCCGCTTCGTAGAGGTCAAATTTGGAATGTTTTTTTCTATGTACTAGCTAAACAGTAGCTGCCACGCTTTGCTCATCTTTTGAGGTGATAGTGGCCGTGGCGCCTGACTCGTGGTCACGGTCACTCATCTAGTTTACTATTCACGGTGCAAAAGTGCTACTTATTTTCTGGAATCTATGTTACTTTGTTTTACGCTACTGTGAGAGCTCGTTTAATTGGTGCAATGGTTTTACTGTAATCTACATTTCTTTTTGCTATTTGAAACCACAGTGATGCAAAATTGACCAACTCAGGGGATGTAAAGCCAGATCCGAGGGCTGCAGAAGCTTCTGATGGTAAGCTGTGATTTTTGTCTTGCCTGCAGCTCCGACTTTTTTTCAAATCAAACTGGGACGCATTTACTAACTTTGAAGGATCATTGTGCCCACAAAGCTGGTTTAGGTAAATTTATTACACAAAATTTTCGAAAGGATTATTTTACACTACGATGTTTTGCGAAATTTTACAGAATGTCCCTCAGGTGGGATAGGTCAAAGATTCAATACTGTGTCTGTTCATAATCATGCAGTATGCCATTCACTTCCGAAGGTGGGTGGCTTTGAAAGAAATTGGTAGGTATTGAGATCAGGGTATATTGCGTTTAGATAAATGAGGTCTCTGGACCATTTTTACCCTTAAATCGAGATTCGTGTTCATTGCTCAGTTCCTAGCATCACATTATCCAGTTCTAATTTGTGACGCGTCTGCAATAGCTTTTACTCATGTTTTCATACCTTAATAGAGCTTGCTGTTCTTCGGCAACGCCGATTGGAGAAGCTATCAAGCTCTAGCAAGGAGAGATCAGAGCCCTGAGGTTGAAGACCGAATCGGGAGTTCCATGAAGTTGCGGATTTGAAGTGACTTTGAGAGATTCTTCAGTTTCCTGATTCTTATTTTAATCTCTCTAAGGCCGCGGTTTATTGATGAAAGTGACTTTCCCACTCATGGCTCCTATGTGACTTGTTCCGCCTCCTTTGCGTTGGGTTGTCGATTATCACTTCAGGTGGTGTGGTCTGACTGCGGACGCCTTAGGCGGTTCATCTGGGTGCTTTGGACTATCTTGGTGCGTGCGCATAGGTCACGTGCGTTTCATGTTAGTACTGGCGGCGTGCGAGCAAGCAGGTGGGATCCTGCTTTTGAATCAGGAGCGTTTACTGTGTCTAACAGTAGTCTAGCGCGCTCTCATAAATTTCCTGCATGGCCGGGTCAAAAATGTGTCGAAAACTTTCGTTTTTTATCTTCATTAAAATCATCCTTTATGACGCAATCTATTCTGCGCTTTTTAAATTTTTTATAGTTTAGTCAAGCAAAAATGTACAAATTAAGTTATTATTTGGGCAGCAGAGTAAAACTATTCTGCCATTATTTATTTTCTGATTCACATTCGTTTTTTGGGTTGGCTTTAAAGTATGTATATCAGCTGATGCAACCGCGGTATTTTTGGTTTTACGCGACCAATGGCTGAGGCAGTAAGGAAGAGGCCGTCGCGTGCATCAGAAGTTTGTTAATATATTTGATCCAAAATGGCAATTTTTAGAAATACAAAGACATAGATTCACTTCCCGTTGTTACTGACCCATTGCCATTGATAGCTGAACAAAAACATAAAAAGGATGAATCCATTAGTTCCCCTGAGGAATTGTCGAAAGAGGTCGAGGCGTGTCATTTGTGCAATGATGTAGTAAACTCACACGAATCTTCGACTAATGAATCATCAAATGAAATTTCTTATCCCGAGGACGGGACAGACTCTTACGATATCACCAAATATTTTTCTTACCGAGCACTGTCTGATGCGCTTGTAAATGCTGTATGTGAAGAACCAAAGCCGCATGGGGCAGTTTCGAGCTCTGCTCCACCACTTATGATCTCATCTGTTCTGAAAGAGACTTATTATGAATATACCTTACCTCAATGTTATAGTGTAGATGAACTTAAAAACTTTTATTCCAACCCATCTGCTGACATGATTTCGATACTTGAGAATGAGTTTTTAGAGGCAAGTTGAAAGTATTTTTTTGCCCTTTTAAAAGCATTTGTTATGCTTTATTATGGATTTGTAAAGTGGGTAGCATTACCCTCAATCACCATGCCTAATTCTCGTTTCCTACTAGGAAGTCTGTTGCGATGTTATTCCCCCAAGATCTTCCATCGAAAGTGATGACTTACTACTGGAACCATTTGCTATGGGGTTTGGATCGTCTAATGGGCATCCACTCCTTCTTCTTATCTCAGTCTATGCTCAAAATCAGCTAGTCTGGAAATCTGCCAAAGATACATTAGATCGTAAGCTGCTTGGGATTTCGGATGTCGAGAAGACTATTTGGAAAGTGGAGAAAAACTGTGATGCTCTAAAAGTAAGTTCCGTCTCAGTGTTGTAACATTACATTTTCACCTTGCCAGCTAACGCTACCTTACTTTCAAATCTTGGCACTCACTTTGCTGATGCATTCAAATGCGACGTTGGTGAAGTTGCTGCTAGCTGATTGTTAGTTCTCACGTTCCTAAATGGCTTTAATTATTCAATGTCTACTATTTAATCGTTAATTGCACTGTGGAGCTCTTGAGCATGAGTAAACAATGTAAAATCTGCAATTCCAAATGACCATGATTCCCCCATAAAAGTAGGGTATATCACGAATGTAGCATCTTTCTTAGGGGATATGTCGCGATGGCTGTGAAGTCTCTCTGAAATACGACTATGAAACTGCCAAACTCGATAGCAATCAGCTGGGTCATCTCGAATCCTTGCAGAAGGAACTAAGAAGCTACCTACTTGATCAACTATCCATGACCTCGTTTAAAGTCGCGATCTCCAGGTAGGCCTGCAATCCTACCACTGGCCTGTTTACCTCCGTCAAGAATATTCGGTGGCAAAAATCCATTGTTTTAAATTTGGTCGAACTCCCTCCTGCCTCTGTTGTTTTGTGGTGTTTTTTGCCTACCGTACCTATTTATAATGCATCGTTTCCCTTACGCTTAATGTAGGCTAGAAATCGAGTCCTACCTGGCCCAGATTTTGAGACAATGCCCGGCATTCGAAAACTTCTCTCCCAACGAACCCGTAATTCGTAAGTTTTTTTTCGTACACCTGCGTAAAAGCCTATCGACTTTAGAAAGCATTGCTATCCAATAATATCAAATTTGGTCTCATCGGGAAGGTTCTTGTTATTGAATGTTTTAGTTCTACCGGAACGTAATCTTGACCCAGAACTGGAACGACAAATAAAGCTTCTTCGTGCTGTCACCTCAGTTCTCTTCACCTGCCTGCGTCAGCTTACCTTCATTGATGTCGCTGAGACCGGAACAGTCGCGCAACATGAGCTTATCGATGACCTCATTGGATGGATCACGTGCATTGTAAGATTTCTTCTTGTATTCGTTTTCTTTATTCTCCACCATTCATGTTTTTTTTTTTTTTCATTTGCGTTATCCCTTTTGTGTGCTTGTTCCCCTAGACTGGCCGACTTGTCCGCCAATGCCGGCTCAAGGATCACGTCTACGTAATGATGCAGCTGCTACGAGTGCCGTTCAACATCACTTACACTCCGCCCGCGATTGGCTCTTCGTTGTGTGCTCTGCTGCAACCACCGGTGCTCGATATAGCATGGTTTCGGGTTGAAGGGCGCTCTTTGGACTTCCTTTCTGAACCAGAGGTGGAAGCTCGTGGAACTCTGTTTGCATTGTGTCTTCGAATACTCAAGTGAGTGCTCGTTTTTTCTTCTGAATTGGGTGTAATTGCGTTCAATCGGTATGCTTCTCTGCTCTGCAAGGAATGAAGGGCTTTATTAAAAGATGTATCGTGAATCGCTAGTACTTTAAATCGAGCATTCGCTTGCCTGCCAAAACTTTCGCGGTATGCCTAGCGGAGTTACGATCAAAAGTCAACGAACTGCAGGTCTGTGAGGAGTGCTGTTTTCCTCATTGGAGCCTTTTAATGTAAGACCTTCACCTACCCAAGCAATTGTCTTCTTTTAATTGTGCAATGTGATGTCCAAGTTGGTGCATCTGAAAATTTAGCCTGATTTTTATCTCCGCAGGAAGGGGTTTCAAATAAATCATCCTGGGGAATCCAACCTTCAAAAGTCTGCTGTTTTACGGAACTTGGATACCTCTAGTGGAGATGGCGAGCAAAAATGGACTGTTGTCGATTCCGACGGGGAGAGTGATGTGGAATGGTCGGCCACCTCCTCGACTTCCGAGAAACATGCCAACTCGAGTTTGTTGTCAGGCCGATTTGACCTGAAGCAGGACATTTTTGATGTGAAGGGTGTTAGCGCTCTCATTGACCAGGTCGATATGCCCGGTTTGATCGAGTTCCTTAATTCCCATTGCGATGAAATTGGTACGCAAAATAACCACGTAGTTCTATTCTCCTTCGCTAATTGGTTGATTACAACACTCGAGCAAGCTGCGGACTTCTTGCAAACACCTCGTGAGGACGTTCCCCGATTTCAACGGAAATTGGTCAAACAGATTACAGCCGTAATCAGTACTCTTCTCTCGGGTTTGTGGTCTCTTATTAATCGTGCGATTGCTCCATCCTCAAATCCCCCCCTACCCAGTCTCTATCCCAACCTCCATGGTCACGATTCAACCGATGTGAAGGTTATTCTTGCTCAGTATGACGAGCTTTGCCTGCGTGTGACAAGCTTGCTCCTCTCAAATGCGGCTTCATTTGCAACCAAACTCACATGTTGGCGTCGCTTCGCCCGAATGAGTCCCTTGCATCTCTTCTCTTCTCGTGCCAAACTTCGATTTTACCTCCTCCTCATCTCGGCCATCTCCCCACACGCGGGTGATGTGGAAGGCGACTTTTGTGATACCAGATTCCTCGTTCACAGCGAGGACATGCAACCCATGGATGAAACTGTCACAGAGGAGGGAAAAATGGACGGAGTGGAGGTGGTAGAATTACTTCGAGCCGCGCTGATTGATCAAGGATGTCTCGCAGATCCCTTCATCACAGTTTTGGGACAAATCGCCTCTCAGGAGTGTCGCCCACCGCCCCCTCCTGATGACCAGGAACCGACCCATTTGTGGCTGTCAAGTGGCATTCCTGTCGTGGAGAGGCTGCTTGTGGGGCGGATACTTGATATTTTATTCAGGGTTAGGGACACCACCACTACCACCATCATCACATTTCTACGATTCCCAATTATATTATCGAATTCAATCTTTCCTCCGTTTTCTAGTTGTGCACTGTGCCTACGCTTCAATCCGGAAATGAGGAGTGTGACGGGTCAAAACTATCATTTGATGCAATCCCGATATCCACCATTTGCGGCCGTGCCCAAATAATGGCGATAGTCTCAGCTCATCCAGCATTCGCTTTTCAACACCTACTGGACCTAATTATCACCTCTGCTGTTCAACTCGATACCACGACTGCTGTTTCTACCAATATCCCACAGAGACCGGATCTCTCCTCATGCAATGTTTCTGCGGAGGTAGCTATCGTTTTTTTGTGATGAACCTTTCTTTTTTAGCTTCTTTTGGATCTGATTGATGCACTCCCCCCAACCCCATTCACACCAAATGCAGATGATCTCGACAGGTTATTCTGTTGGATTGGTGGCCACCCCACGAGTGAATTGCTTCCCCTCACCTCTCTTCGAAGTCAAATTTCGCAGAAATTGCTCAACATTCTTCCATGGGAAGCTGTGAACAACACTGTAAGGCCTCTATATTAATTATCAACCTGATTTATAGACAGGAGAATACTTTATTTCGGCACAAATACAGGCGTGGGCTGCAGTCGCAGTTGCCACTGCATTTCAGCGCCGCATTCTAGAATCACATCGTCAGCCTGTTTTGAGGCTTTCAGAGACATTAAAATACTACGCTAAAAGCGTTTTACCCAGAAGATCTCCAACCCATTCTCGACGCAGTTCCTCCCTATCTCCACCCAGAATCCCCTCCTCAAGTACCACTTATCCTCCTGTGCCTTTTGACTCTGAATCGGCTTCAATCTACCACTGGACTATGGAGCTTATACTTCGTCTCCACTTGGAGCCTTCCACTGAGGCTCTCTCACGTCTTCTCAACGCTACTGACCAGTCGCAGAATCCCCTAACCACTTTCCTCATCATCGAATTTCAATTACGCCAACAACCCAGACCGCCATTACCCACAGATCGTGATGCTTGTCGGGCTTTACTGAATTTGGCCTCTTTAGGTCACTTCGCGCTTGCTATTGAGGCCTTTAGTCGGCTCTCCATTTGTCATGAGGCAGAGAAGAGGAAATATCACTCTTCTGTACCTTGTGAGTCGTTTAAGGAGTTCGTCCACTGTATG
The DNA here is from genome assembly GCF_000524195.1 of Echinococcus granulosus. Classification (NCBI taxonomy): domain Eukaryota; kingdom Metazoa; phylum Platyhelminthes; class Cestoda; order Cyclophyllidea; family Taeniidae; genus Echinococcus; species Echinococcus granulosus. The sequence goes on along the minus strand of NW_020170448.1, from coordinate 360,885 downwards.
CTCAAGTTGGACGAAGTCGAATATGTGAATGAGTCCTTTATGTCGTACTTGTGGGGCAAATGGGGCTTGAGATTTTGGAGGCATAAGGAGGCGAAAAATGAGACGGCGAGAAGGGGGATACCCAGAGGACCGGTTCTGGAGGCATTCCTTGGTGCCACGTTAAACGCAAGCATCGGTTGCGCTGGTGAGGATGAGAAGCACTCACTTTTGCAAGCGGTGATCTTGTCAACTTTTTCTTTTGTGCTGACGGGTGGTCGTTGTCTTCCGCCTCAGGCTATCTGGCTTTTGGAGAATCTTTTAAAGACTGCGTTTTGGGTTGAGGAGTCGTTTCCTTATCCAAAACAATCAAAAACTGCTCATTGGTGGCAGCACCCTATAATAGACGTTTTTCGTCCATCCTCATTGGTAAGAAAGTTGTAGTAGGCTGATGTGCTTTTCTTGCAGAAGTCTTAGGGTAAATTGCTGTCAGGGAGCTGTTAAGAATACTGCTTTGTCAGCATTTTCGGACAGTTTTTGTTGCAGCATAAAGTAGCATCCTATTTACGATTTAAACTAATCTTTTGTCCTTCTTTTTTGATTTCGTAATTTCTTTTACTCGGATTCTTTCCCACTCTTCAATAGAAAAAAATAGCCGAAGAGAGGTCTGATATTGCCTCCAAAACATTAGAAGGTACCTCTGCTGAGGGCTTTACTAACCCCTTGTATCAAAACTGTCGCATAACGGCATCTTCCTGGGCCGAGGGTCTCTCCATTCTCATTCCTGCCGAAGGATTTCGATTCTACACACCCCTCTTTCGCTCTTCTGCTGCTGCCGTAGCAACTGATAGCGATGAATCTGAAGGAGCTGTGCGACTTGCGATGATTCAAGACCTCCTTCGAAGAGCGTCTGAGGACGATGAGGGACCGTTTTGGTTGATCGCCTATTTGATTGGAGCTGATTGTAACGCTGGGGATATGTTCGGAGAATATAGCTTGTGGGACGATGTGGTGGATACAATTACATGGAACAGGAGCATAATATTGGCTGTGGATTATTCGCGTTCAGGTTCTAAAGATACAAGTGATGGAGAAAAATGTGTCACATCTGTCTTTGTAAGTTAGTTTGCCATTCTTAAGATTGTTTATTTGCCAGTAAAGGGTGTTACTTGAACCGCGTAAAATGTCTTCTGGACTCTGCATAAATATCTTACGAAGCGTGCTATTTTTGTCATTGGCTGTTTCCTCATTTATGACCCAAGATTGCTATGATTCGCCTGTTCTACTCACAGATCGAGGCGGGTCTTTTGACCTCCACTTCAGCCGAAGAGAACCTGGGGCGATTAACTCGGCATCTTCCACTCGTGCAAGCCGTGTCTGCTCTCGTCGTCTGTCCTCTTCATCATCCCGCCTTCTTCCTTCTTCTCCAGCTGGCCATTACTCACTGCTTTGCCTTCTCTCGTACTGCTGGTGACCCCTCAATCAATCTCTCCAAGCAGTGTGTATCGTATGCAGACCTTATTGAGCTTATGAGTCTATGTGCAGCTAAGCTATGGATCCTCTTTTGGGGTTCAATGGTCTTCATTCATCTCGTTTCTTGTTAGCGAAAGTACTTAAGAAGCTCTAGCATGCTCCAACGACCCCAATACTCATTTTCCTGACAGTTTGATTCCTCCTATTCACTTTGTTGCCTTTTAAATGCCGCCCGATCGTATCCATCGCCATCCAAATATCCGTTTCTAATGTGTTGTTGAAAAGGGTCTGTAGCTGTTGTCGAGGATTTTTGAGGAAGTTTCCTGTTTCTAGCTGCTTTCCACCTGGATTTCTGCTTCTACGAACTCTCAGTTGGGATAAACACAATCTCTCAGTTAACTACAACACTGGGATTCGATCGTCTGTTTTGGATACGTTTCTCTGCCGTCTGCGAGAGGCACTGCGTTACTGGCTCAAACGCGACTCTCAAGATGATGTTGTCGATCCCTACGGCCTTCACAGCAGCAATGCTGTCTCGTATGTTCATCATTCACCTCTCTAATATGTGTTTCCAATAGTTTGGGTTCACTGTGTACTTGATTATTTACATCGGCTCAGATTGCTTCGAATGACCACCAGTCTGCTCTCTGATCTGGAACAAGCAGTGGCGTATCGAACTCCCGACACATTGAATGTGTGCACGATGTTGGAGAGGCTTAAGTCCTTCAATGTAAGTGGACTATAGTCGATTTATCCACATTCTCTACTTGAAGGTAAACTCAGCTCTACAGAGTGTGAGCTTGGACTCAATTGCATCGAAGATTTATGCTGAAATCGACCGGTGGCATTTTCTTCGTGGCACACATAGGCCCGTAAAGGAAGGTAGGAAATTAAAGCCTATTAGATGTCCACTTTTTCCTCAGTGATTTGGTTTCCGGGTCCGTACGCTTTAGAGTGAGGGCCTCATTAGTTTTACTGCTATAGATCACTGCGTTTTGTCATTTCCAGCCTTAATAATTAAACTATGCTTTTCGCTTTATCATTTCCATTAGAACTGGAAAGACGAACGGGTGAAAGGGTAGTAAATAGCCATGTCCTTATGGATCATGTGACTAAATCTGCACTTACACTTGGTGATAAAGAGGGCTGGGGCAAACACGTAAAAGTAAGTGTTTTAAGCGGGAGGCTCGAGATGTCTATTGTAAGGTCGTTCGGAGTGGATCCCATTGTATGAACTGCTAACACTGTGCAACACTGTACTGTTGCATCAGTCGAAGAAGACGTAGGAAAGCCCCAAGTAGCAGTAGCAGATAACTCCTGTTTCAGAAATCCATCCCGAGTCAATGCACGACTGTCATGTGTGCGTTGTATTACTTCATGGCTTACAACAGTGCAGATTTTGGAGATCCTCACAACATTGGGTTAGAGGGGGATAATGAAACTCATCCAATTTCCATCTTTTTTGTTCGAAAATCCCTCAGGTGAAGAAAGGTTCTTTTGGACAACTGGATAAAAAGTACATTTTTGAAATTTTCTCCTGATTTGTTGTTTCCATTTCTCTCCTCCTTTTACAATCGTGTGATCACGGTCTTCCAAAAACCGCTTCAAGATGTTGTTGACCGATCCATGTTGAAGTTCTCGGTGCGAAGGTTGGATCCACCAAACGTTCAACAATGTGGATTTGACGAGACTAGCATGTATGGGCCACTTGATATACGACCGGATAGATGGTACGCACTGGTTCAAGTAAGTGGAGTACAATCTTGCCTCAAATTTGATTTCTGGCCCCAAGTTCATGTGATGTGTTAGGGCATTCTCCATACTTAGGTGTGCGTCGAAAGTTTAAAGAATGTGGCTTTAATGGCCACAGAGAGGGACAGGGAGCTTCAAAACCTCCACAAAAAACAACGAGAAGGCCTTCTACCACGCCTGTACAAATCTATCACTTGTCATCAATCAGAAGTTGTTGAATGTCAACCATGTGAGCTACTCTTTTTTGCTATGCCCCTTCATGCATCTTATCTATTCATTACGGTGATTAATTTCAGTTAATTATTGTGTTAGAGTCACTAAATCGAGTTGTTTTTGCTCATGTTACCCATACAAAAATGTCACTCTTTGTTCTAATGCCTAGTGTTCAAGCGATCATATTTGTCTGCTACTGCACTCTGTCGGTTTTCACTCCGTACGTAGCAAAAATCCCAACGGGCACTATTCACGCCCATATTTTGTCTTTGTACGTCCTCTAAGGCGACTAGGTGTCAATCAGTCGCGTGCTAATGCTTGATGGATCTTTTCACCCCATCCATTGCTGTTGTAGTCATCCCTATTCCCGTGATGACCTCAAGGTCCTGCAAAGGTGGTGCGCGAATCACTCAGAACTATCAAACAGCCCAACTGGATGTGACTGTGGAAGCAGAGAACACGGAGGTCAGACGGAGGATTGCAGGTCTTGTGGAGGAGGCATGGAGTGCTGCGTTTAGCGCCGTCACTACGGTCTCCTGTCGTCAGTCTATCGCCGCGGCTGATCTTCTTCCCCCCTCCGTGCCGCGCGTGGATGAGCCTGGGGAGGGTGTAATGCGTGGAACCAGTGGTTGGGTTCTCTCCTCTTTCCGACTGGTCTCTGTGCTTCAGTAGGCTGGGAAAACTCTTTTGCGGTGGTTATTCGCTGGTGATCCCCACCCCTAAGTTCTAGTTGCCTATACGTTCACTAGTGTGAGAAGAATAATTGGTGGTGTGTAGAAAAGCTGGGATGCCGGAGAGCCATCGCATCAATTGGAAATACAGCATAGTAACTGAAGCTCCCTCATAATTAGTCAAACATCATTTTGTTACATGTGATCCATCATGAGCCGTAAACGATCGGTCACATGACATGAAACCCTGCCCTCCTACTCGGCTTTCGAGGCACCTGGGCTTGTGTATTTTTTGCCTTCTAGGCGGATTTTTGGACCAGAAAAAGTGAAAAAAGCACACATGCATGATTGCACAGAACAGCTCATCAGCATATTTCATCTCCTCTGTCAAATTTCCTCTGGACCCGCGTATGCCTTTCCACCAACAAAGGTAGTGCTTTCTCAATGCGTGGATATAATGGGTAAGTCCTCGCTCTTAAGTTGAATTCTCCCCTCTCTATATGTAATTCTACTATCCATTAAACCGCAAGGCAAGTGCCTTTTTTGTACTACATTTACAGCCGAAAATCTGCTCTCTTCTGGCGACTGCGGCTATGAGATGGTGCTGGACGCATTGACGGGTTCGCGCCAACTCCTGCAATTGCTTGCCAAACTGTGGCCCCGTCTGCTTGAGGCCTCACTGCAAGCCAAACCAGGAGGCCGAGTAAAACACTTCCTGTCTGTGTATCGTTGTTTGCCACTGATTGTACAACAGTGCGGTGCTCAAATCGCGCATGATCTGCTAACAAAGGTACTCACTTTGGGTCACCCTTTCAGCGAAAATCGCATGGACTTTGTTGATCATCTGGTTAGATGTGGCCTTTTGAATTAGTACTGGAGTATTACTATTTGGTCCTTCAGTTTCCGCCTTTACTGGGAGATAAAACGGAGGATCCATCTCCTCATTCTCCTCCAGCCAAAAGTGCCGCAAAATTCGGTGGGGCTGCACAGCTGGACAACCTCATTATAGAAGCATTCCACTGTTTAGTTGCAGTTAACACACAATCCAACCACGATGATGCATCTAAGGATCTCGTTGAGGTTGGTCAACTCTCTTTGCATAATAATAATAAATGCTTTTTGAGCTCTCCTCTCTGTCTCTTCCCGTCCATAGTTGATTCGCGGACAAGTGGTGTCGTATTTCGAGTTCAACTTCCCACATACAGTCATTCATCTCTTGGAGAATGCATTCAAGGGTACCGAATAATTTGAAATCCATTCTATCGTTACTTCCTTCCACTTCTCTGTTTAAGTACAATCGTTTATTTTAGCTCAAAATCCATCCACTCAAGAGGAGTTGTGGAATCTGACAAAAGTGGCGATTTGCAATAACTTTTCTACCCATTTTGTATATCCACTCTCAACCGATGATGTGAGCGCTTCAAGAATGTCTTTAATTATACTTTTTCCCTTTTCCTGTTCTTCATAAGCACATATTTATCACTACAGATAAGACACTTCTTGGAGAAGGCGAATGAGCGTGCATCACTTGCCTACGATGGCCGCGATCTCTCTGCCAGCACAAAAGGAGCCATCATTGAATGTCTGGGCACGCTAAATCAACAGTTGGGAGTGAAGTTGAGTCGATGTGTTGAGTTGGACCACTTGCCTCTGCAAATCGGTAAATTTTGAAAGTATTCAGCAGATCGAATTTCTTCTGCACTGCGCATACATCCTGGCATACTGTCACACCTACTCCTAAAGGCGTCATAAGTTAGAAGTGTATGGAAGGACTGGAAGTCTTCTCGCACCGTTGTGGTGGCCGGATCACATACTAATCACCAGACTGAATGCCTATTTTTAGCCCACAACATTTTGATGCAAAGCGTGCTGAATTACTTCTGGCCACGAGTGATCGATGCTGACGCATCCCCGAATGATGGTGGAATACTTCAACGCGGCTTGACGAAGTTGGCCGATATAATCGCTGATCTTTATGCATGTAAGCATATCTCGTATTGATAATATTAGTAATATCTCCCGTGGAAAAAATAAGCTACTTTCATGCATGCAGCTAGGGAGACAATCGAACTTCCGCGGTTGTTCAACGCATTTCTTAACGCCTTCGTGACACGCATCTTCTGTAAGCCCTTTAACCTCACTGAAGTGCACTTGCTTGATCAACTGAATCAAGCCTGTGCTACACACGCAGAACGTTGCGGACTACTCGAGGGCTTTCCATGGGCAGTTTGGCAGCCCACAGCATGTGTATTGTCAATCCTTACCGAAGTGGGTGCACATTCCTCACCTTTGAATTCATAGTTTGCTAAACTACCTCCTAAAATGACTTGTCGCTTGTATTTTTTAGTTCATAACTACGCCTCCCCAATCAGTTCGTTGCTCTGTGCTGGTGGCATTGTCCTACATGCTATCTCGCGTGTGCTGGGACAACCCGCCGACGGATGTACACTTGGCAGAGCATGTCGACAAACTTGTGGCTCTGACCATCTCCATTGTCTGCTGGTACGATGCAGTTGAAGATAAACAGAAACTCATATCGGTGAGCTCTTGCTCCAAAAGCTTAGTCTACCTCCAGGAAAGAATAAAACAAGCCCCAACAGATGCGTCTGTGTTATTTTCATTTAGTGCTCGGAAAATCTGCGACGTTTCATGGAAGGCTGTCGAATTTTCCTTCTGAAGCAACATAGCCATGCTCGACTGTTACCCGACAACCTCGCAAAGATTAAGCTGCGTCTTCGACCCAATGACATTACAAACACCTCTGATTTGGTGTTTGTGGATTTCTTCAGGTAAGTCCTGCACAATTGTGTAATGTGTGATTATAAAATGCTGACTTTTTCATATTCGCTAACCTTGCAGACTCCTTTCTCTTGCCTCTCATGTTGGTGAAAACTACACAAAGACATACACTTTCACTGCGACTCTTGATCCATCTCTCTTCTCCATGTGCACTTCAACTCCGGAGATTGTTGCCCAACGACGGGCATTCGTCAGCCTCTGTGTGGACTTGCTTATTGCTGTGGATTTTGCGGATGAACATGAAGTGCCTGCATCCACCGCCACAAAGGAGGACCAACCTGTTGAACCATCTACCAGCACTCCATCGCGTGCCTATTCCCTGCTCATGACTGGCGTTCTGCCTGTGGCCAGCTGCGCCATTGGAGCTATTGTAAACAGTATCACTTCCTGCCATCTTTGGAAACAGGTTTTCGGCACGAGACAGAGTACTGACGCTGAAGTGTCTGACGCCTTTGCAAAGCTGACTGAGTGCGAGGGACCTGTCAGGGGCTTTGTTTGGCGGATTTGCAGTCTCTTGAGCGACTTGGAGGGCTGCTGTGCGGTGGACTGTTGGGGTGAGTGCATCCTGTCTCCCTGCTTTGGTTGATGCCGCTTGATTTGGTATAGTAGTGGACTTAAATTTTTCCGTGCAGATTCAGTTAATTCGAACGGATTTAAAGAGACCGTGAGCTATTGCGAAGAGCTGTTAAGGCTGTGGTCAATTAATGGATCTCTTTCAAGTATTGTCGACGCAACATTCGTGTGCTGGATGTCTGAGAGGCCTATTGGTGAATCCAGCACATCTTTGATGTCTATGGAAGAGATTGGGCAGGTGCGGACGAGGACGCTCTGCAGACCCCTGCTTCGGGCTCTGCTCTACCATCTGTCCATCGTCTCCACGTGCTCATCGTTACCATCATCAGTCTCATCCTCAGAGCCGGCCTCCCAGTTGCAGTCACCCCCTCCCTTTGTGACTGTCATCAGTTTAATTGACAAGTGCTTGTGGATTCTGCTACAGACAAGTTAGTTTGTCTTTGGTAGAGATGGAAATTTGGCAGTTATAATGGGTTGTTTAAAATGTCATTGTTGAGGGTGTTGAACGCTGGAGGTACTTATGGCCTACGGATAAAATTGCATGGTTTTAGATCCCTCCAGATGCAATCTTCCCACGATTCCAACTGATTTTGAGACTCGAATGATGCGTATTTGTGAGGTTTTTGAGGATGGCTTCAAAGTTGAGACACAGGCGAATTCTCGGTTTGGCAATAGTGGCTCTTGGCTAGTACCCACCTGTCTTTCATGCAAAAAGCTCCTCCCACTCTTTGCTTACGCCTACGCCAGATGGATAAAAATCGTCTCCGCTGCTGATAATAGGAGCAGTAGTGAGCCTTCAATTCGCTCAAACCAGAGGAGGAGTGCCTACTTATCTAGCGCCTCGGACTCTCCTGCCATACTGCTGGCTGATGTAATGCACTGGTTTGCCGTGCTTGATTTGAGGTGGGTTCACCTGACAGTCAAATGACCTTAGGGCATTCAGCTTGATGTGCTTATGTCCATGATTTGTCGTAGTCGTCGCAGTAGCTTGTGGTGTCTCAACAGTCTAAATCATCAAGTTAATCCTTTTGATTAGTTCAAATCATATTCATATTTGTGGATATCAAGTGCAGACCTGGTGTGTCTTCCTAGTGCCAATGTGTCCTGTTTTGATACGAAACATGGTCATCAAAATGCCTGACCGTTTTAGTCCTTCGGACGTTTGTGCTGACAATTGTACTGCGTCCACTCAGCTGACTGGGGTGCTTCTACTCCTCCATTTGAGCCTGAAGCTCCTCCTTTCAGTGGAGGATTTGAAGGCGTGCAGTTCGTCGCAGAAGAAAGCACCACAAATTCATGCTTTTCTCAATTGCCTACAAGTTCTCATCACTAAATGGGAGGTGCTGACCCACATCTCGGGCATCTCTCAAAAGGAAGCAAATTTTGTGACCAAGTGAGCATTGCAGATTTCCACTTCCCTTACAACCACTCATTCACACTTCCCTTTTTTGCACTTTGCACTGAATTCCATCGAATGAATGAACGGTCTCGCAGTTTGAGAGGTTGGTTCCTACTACTGCACCTGGCATTGCTGCACATTGGGACTCTGTGCGTTTGTCATTATTACTAAGCGGGTAGGGTGGAGAGGTCACAAAAACGCAGAGCTAGCATTTGTCGAGTAGGTGTAGTGAAATCTGTTGATGCGAAACACTGTGAGTTCATCCGTTGGTGAGACCGGCTAAGAAATTCTTAAAAATTGAGCAGGAGAATTCGTATGATGTGCTTTGATATGGTCACTTGCCGTCACTGCTGCCTTCACTGAGGCTCTGTACACGTCAACTCCACAGATTCTGCGAAATGACGAACTGTTTGATTGGGCTGGTAGAGGAGTGGCAGATCTCACGTGGAGGCGTGGCGGGAGGCGATAGTGCAGACGCCAACCGCGGACTAGCGCGACTGCAGAGTGGAGGAGACGAAGGGACGAGTAGCAGAGGTGACCGCAGCGCCACCGACATCGCTCAGTCGGCGGTCTGTGCACTGCTGACGCACCTGCACGACCAAACAGGCGACACGGACTCGCCCCACTCCCCAGCTGTCTGGCTCATGGGCGAGCACCTACTCACCGCCTTTGTCTTCCTGTGCCAACGACTATGGTCTCCCCTGCCCAATTTCGTAGATTCCCTTCTCGCCTTCCCGCTTTGCACCACTTCTATTCGCGCCGCCTCCCAGCACGGTACTGGCTGAATGACGCCTAGTATCTCATTCCCATTTCCCCATCTATGTTTCTACATCCATCCCCATTATTCATGGTCCGTGGCACTCGTGTTGGTGCACCAATACCTTGATACATTTTAGTACCACATCGAAAGAGCTCCTTTCGAAAGTGTTACGGAATTTGTTCATAGGGTGCTGGCATGTCCTAATTTGTCCCAAAGATGGTCAATGGTAACGGCACATCGGGACACGATGTCGAATGGGCGACGTGATGTTTTTACTTGGTCGTGGTGTCTTTTAAAATTTCAGGGCACTAGGGTTTCGTCGCTTAACTGTGATCGCAAAAATCACATCCAGTGGGAACATCTCTCTGAATTGATAGAACTGCACCAGCATCACGGGAAAATACTTCTAGATGTTGCAACATTTTGATGATTTTGGACCTCAGGCGTATTTACTAATTCTTCGCCTTCTATCCTCCCCCAACTTTCTGCTAATCCGCGTTCGCCCTACTCCCTGATTAAAGTATTATTGAAAACTAACCATATGGTCGGCGACGTCGTCTTGCATAGCGGGACACTTTAACGTGTGTCAAGTTCTAGACACTGCTCCGTGTACAACGCAAAGCTGTTTTTTGCATAGCTGACCGTAGTCGAGTTATAGCAGTATTAAATTGAAGGACTTGAGAAGCGTCAATGGTAAGTTCCACTAGAAGATTCGGATTTTCATTTTGACCTCCGCTCGAGTCTAGTGCCACAAACAACGAAAATAAAGTGGTATGGGTAAAAGAAGCCGCACTTATCACGGAGCCAAATTTGGGCCTTCTATTCCAAGGTTTTAATTGTTAACAATGGAGCGGAAATTTAACGCAGCCTCTCACATCAAAGATACATGTTTGAGTTCTAAAACATAATTTTGTGGCATCAAACTTGGAGCTTCTAGATGTAAAAGTTGGCCACATTGTGCGATTTGCTGCATAATTACTGCAAACGAGGTCATTAAAGTTATTTAGCAGTAGTTTTACACGGCCCGTTGACATCTTCATGGTTGTCATTTTTCCATCAGGACGACCTTGACATAACATAATGCCGCACCAATGCGACGCGAGGATAATGCAAATCTAGTAAAGAAAAACTAAAGTCCTATGTTTCCGGTAAAAGTTTAGTAACTCCAAGTTCTATCTCTAAGCACAAAGCATTTTTGTTCAAGCAATAAATGTGACTAATTGTAGATAAAAAAGGATGATATAGAGCGCTCTTTCGAGGGGAATATTAGCAATGAAAGCTACATTTTAGCAACGGAAGCTGCCTTTTAGCAACAGTTTTGGGTAAGATCTTGTGCTTTTTACCCATTACTGATTTGCTGTTTTAAAGCGGGGGAATTGTGGAGTGTATTGCATCTTCTTGTTAGCAAATCCTAAAAATAATGGGAAATCGCTTCCACCTCTTTAGGGATCGGTGACTTCCTCTGATCAATGTACTTGACGCAAAATGATCAAATATCACCTAAAAATTGCAGTTAAGGCTTTACGCGTTACACTTATCACAGTGATTTTTTCTAACAGACATGCTATACGAATATATTAGCACCAGACTTGATAATGTTTTATCATTCATGCCAACTATGAGACCTTAGCTCTCATTAGTTTTACGAACTAAATAAACATGATGTACACATATTCAGAAAACTTATGGGTTTTCCAAAGGGCCACACAGCTATAAGGAAGCGCAAGTTTCGAAAACTGAATGTACCTAAATACAAATATATAGTCATGACTATACAAAGCACTCTGGTGCCAATTTTATTTTAAAGGGTGCTGCACGCTTTTACATAGTAAATTTGATTGTTTGTTTGGTTCAAGTCTTTCAAGGACAGTTTCAGGATGAAGTTTGGAGAGTAAGTAAAATGTGCTAGTTCTGCGTCGAACTTTTCGAAGTACTTGTCAGGTCCCAGTTTGCATTTTAGTGTACAGCTGAAAATGTATCATTGACCGGCTTCAAGTAATCTCTTCGCTACTCTTTTTTGCATTCTGGAAGTTCACGACACAATAAGGACACACTTTTCACTTTGGAACTTCCAAGTTTAATGCCCAAGAATTTAGACGTACCACTTGTTTTCGTGATGATATGCAGTACTCTTTCTCCTAATTAAAACCCCACAACTCAATATGCTGTATGTTGCTGCTTCTTAATGAGCCCTATGCCAAGTCTTGGAAAGGGAGGAAGGAAGGAAGGGAGGGAGTGGGGAAGGGAGAGAAGAAGGAAGTGGGGAAGATACTGACTCATCCTAGACCTTTATCTAAGCAGCAATTTTCACCTACATTTGAACGAATCTATCAGATTATTAAGAAATGGCATGTGAAGGTAGAAAGACGGTTTTGAAACAAAATTGCCTGAGTCCAAAATGCAGATGGCTGCGGTTAGAATGTTAAATTATGGGGTCAGCACTTGTCAGAATAATGCCGCATTAAAACTGAGGCCTTTACAGAAGAGACTTCAGCTTGTACTGTCGGTTAGTTTTCAAAAAATCTCATCGTCGTCAATAAATTTTTACCATCTTTTATGGGTTCTAATGTGCGATTTGTAAAGGATGGTTATATTAACCATTAATCATGGTGCAAAGGTGAATGAAATGCTTCGACTGAATAAAACGGACAGTAGAATGTATTCGCCTTGTGGCTAAAAATTATCCTAAATAAGGAGCTTTTTTCTCTAATTTTTACCTCTGAACATTTGTTCCATTCAAATAGATGAGTTAAGGAATTTGACCACATTTTGGCTACCGTACTTAACTTCTCTGCAACCCAAGTTCTTGTCATTTGTTGACAGTAAAAATCGGAAGAGAATTACCTGTCAGACATGTAGCCATTATTTACTACCAATTTCTTGTGCTTTGTATCGAAGGCCTTAGCTCTCAATTGTCTAAAGAAATGATTAATTTTCAACGTGGAAAGGTTGAAGGCAAGAGGTTCAAATATCAGGCATAGCTAAGTGTTCATTAAAACAAATGTTCGATCACCACTATATAAAGCATTCTAGCGTCGCCTTTTATTTGATAAATACTGTACGCTTTCTTGGTCTCGGTTTCAGCCTTTCGTGGCCAATTTTGTAATGCATCATTAGTCATCTCCAAATTATCTATTTGCTTCTCTACACTTCTACATTTTACGACAGACCAAATGTCCTCTTTTCACTATGATTCGCTCACATACCAATGGCCAAGGATCTGAAGATAAGATCCATCTTCTCGATACGGTACAACTGGAAGGTATGCAGTACTCATCTCCTTATTCCAAATTCTACGACTCAGAACGTCATGTCTCATTCGGCATAACACAAGGCTTGCTTCAGAAGAAGCCTTTTACACCTTATCTTAGGAAAGGGGGGAAGGAGGAAGAAGGAGAAGAAGTAATGGGGGAAGACACACACACTCATCGTTATTCATTATCTCAGTATTTCTTGAAGTGATATTTTACGCCAGGCAGTTACACGCAAAGTTGTACAGACGGTTATAAAATTAAAAAAGTGGGCAAAAGTGTAAAAAAGCTAGGATTTGGAAGTTAAATTATTTTGTCAAAATATTTCTGAGAAATTTAGCATTAATTCTTCTACTGTGTGGGCGAGATCACAACTTGTACCCTTGGTTATTTCTTGATAAAAGCATCCCTTGACTAATAAATCTTTACCATCTTTTCTTTCAGGTGATTTTAGAGTGTAACTGACAAGTCCAAGTGATATTCGCTTAGATTTTCTTCATTGTACCACTAAAAAACAGCTTTCGACGAGTTATAACTCGAAAAGTAACCCTTATTCATCCTCTTCTTCTTCTTCTTGGGTATTGGATAATCATGCATAATCCTAAAATTATGCTGCAGCTGAGTCATTACAAATGACGAATAGCATTTTTTTGCACAAGAGAAAATAGCAATCACGCCTAAAAGAAAAAAAATTTCGTGTAGTTACGAACAAATCCCTGTAAGGAGTCGCCTGTGTGTTGATGGTAACATAAAAGACGATTAATTCACAACACAAAGTTGTGAGAATTCAAAAATAGCATTAAATATTTATAAGAATAGCTGCAAGATTTCCCAAAGGCTTAAAACGCTTACAAATGAACAAAAATAATAGCATTCTTCTTCTGAATTTCAGGAACAAAAAATATGACTTGTATAATATATGGACATTTTAGCTTGCATTGGTTGGGTAAATATATTTATTTGAGATGTTTTTAGAGTTGATAAGTGCATTTTCTGCTTTCGCGGTGTCAACTTTAGCTAATCCAAAAAACCTTGCTTTTCAGCATTCGTGATACTTAGTAATATTAAGGAAGTAATAATTAATTTCCCTTCACTGCCAGTGAGAATTTTTTAGGATCAAAACATAATTAAACTTGGAAATTGTTTTATAGCTCTTTTGTCTAATGTATGAACTTGGTGGCAAATGTTTGTTTTCGCTGATGGCCCCATCACTGACACTCCCCGCTACTTTTGAGTCATCATGTGTGCCATCTCCGCGTGTGGTTGATTTTAGCTCGTTTAACTGAATGGCAAAATCTAGTTAATAGGTGGGCATATTAATAGCATAGTAAAGTATTTTGTTTCAAGATTTCTGGTGCTCGCGTTGAAAATGGGGGCAGTGTTGGAGGCGGGAAACCTTATCATCTAAGTATTATTTACAATTTACATGTCTCACCTATTCATAGGCTTCAGTACTTTCATGTACTTTGCAAAAAAAGGCCGCAGCCAAGTTGTGACTGCAAAAATGACTTCTTTTAGTGCTCCTTAGTAGATCTACTCGCTAGCCACTCCACGTTTCTAAGGCATTCACCGCTTCATTCTCACAAGACCGTGGCTGCTCCTACCTGATGGAATGCGGAAAAAACTCCGAGAAAGAATTTAGACAGCCAGAACTGGAAATCTCCTTTCCAGTCAGGTTTGTCGCGTGCGACATGAGCTGATTGACTTTTGAGAGTTGCGTAGAAGTGCATAAAGGGCGTTTCTCCCACTGATTTACTCACCGGTCCTGCCTAACATGCCTTCTTCTTCTTCAGACAAAGCTGCTCCTCCACACCTTCCACTTGCACCGTATCAAGTAGATTAGATGGATTTCTACCACATCAAGCACGCATGGAACTGTGAGGGAGAAGTGGATAGCGAAACAATGAGTGGAGGGTTCGGTTACAATCCACAATGTGTCTGTCAACCATCATTACTGTAGTACCTCTCATCATATGACATGTCAGCTCTTCAGTCTTTCAGTCCGTTAATCAGTACTGACGAGCAACCTGAGAATAGTCTTTTGAGCTCCTTGTCTGTCGTCTATTGAGGCATGTGGCAGATGGACACCTGCTTGTCGACTGCCGTGACTATTCTTTTCCACTTTATGCAGATGTTAATCAGTTATTTCAATCTCCCACGTCAAGCATACCTAAAAATTGTCAATTACCCATTTATTTACAAACTAGTGACAAATTAATCCTCATGATTATCACATAGCGGAGCCATGCCTCTACGTGATGCTGAGTTCCACCATGGCGTAACACGCCTTCACCGAACGGTGTGGAGCAAATAAGATAGGAAGTTACCTCCTACTTCAGTTCAATTTTGAGACTGAGGGAATGACTTGTGAAGCGGCGGGAGGCACTTTTGCATAACAGCTAACGAACCCACTGTTGGTTGAGCACATACCCTCCACTCCATTGCCTACCACTCACTTCATCCCCACAGGCCCATGCCTACTTCTGCAGAGGAAGTTATTCCATCACACTTTCCATCTGCTATGTGCTAAACAGGTGGATCTTTGCCGCATCAAGTGGAAATGGTTCAGCTGTGACAAGACGCTACCTTCCATTTTCGTACAGCTGTGGCACAAAGCAGGAATCTCATCCAGCAGTTTCAACCGACACTTTATAGAAGATAGTTCAAGAGCAGGGGAGAATGCTACGAGTGGACTAGCGATAGACCAACAAATCCTTCACCCTTCAAAGCAGTAAATTCTCTGCAACATTTTATTTACTTGGCATTTCCTAAATCTTTTTTTTTAGCAGCAAGAATAAGTGCCTTTTAAAACAATAAACTGACACAACAGAGGGAAATGCGGCGGAGTTTTTAAACATTTCCTTCTTTTTTCTTTCCTTTTTACAGATCATCTAATTATTTCTTTCCCCAAAACTGCTAATGGAGGGAAACAAAAGACCCACCATTATCCCAACGCGCCAAGCTGGAGGAGTGAAGAATGCAATTAGTCACTCGGTCTCGACCACAGCATCACACACACCCCACCGTCCAACCAAAACATCCAACTTTATAATTAACAGGACATGTCGAAGGAGAGACTGTCCTTAATCTGCTTCTTAAGACCATGCCATCCCCCTTTCCGGTTGGATAGTTCCCTTCTCTTTATTCATTTTTTTGACCTAGGAGGTATTTTGCCACCTAGGGTGATGAGGTGACCATTTGGGTCTGTCTGTCGGTCTACTTGTACCTGGAATAATTCCACTGGTTGAAGGGGAAAAAATTGCGCTACCCTTGAGGAAGGGGATTTGCTGTGGGTGCTGAAATCACAACCGCCCTAAAGGAGGACCGCTGACAAGTGAAGCGACATTAGATTTGTGAATGTGACGCACGTGGTGGCTCGAAGCCAAAGACGGTTGGGAAGAGAGAATTGTGTCCCTTAGGCATGAGTTATACCAACCCAGTGAACCAAATTGCATCGCCGATGAGGGAGTTAATATATGAGATTCGTTTCTAATCAGTGAAAATTCTTAAAAGGCAAGGAATCCTAATGGGCGTGAAGATCTGAGGAATTACGCCTCGCTAAAATAAGATTTTAAAAATGGTGTGCATACGTGTGGATGACAATTTTCATACCTTTTTAGCGTGAGGGAATGACACCTCCATCAATTGGGAAAGGATAACCAAGGAAACTGATAAGAAAATGCGTACCGATTTCCACACATCATCTGGCACGTGCACCAAGAGATGACAGATGGTGTAAGCTTTAGAGGCTTTTTTTGGGTTTTACTTGTCTACTGACTGAACCACTGGCTTATAATGTGATGCGAGATTCATTGGCGTGACAGCTGGCGAACACATTGTCAGCTGTGCTTGAAGTCTCCACACACAACCCACTTTGCCCCTACGAGTTCAATGCCTACTTTATACAGCAAGGATACATCCGATCTGCTCAATCCAACGCAAGCGTTAGAAAGAAAGTTTTTCCCATTCCTACAAGTAACTCGTATCGCATACTGAAAAAGCTGACATTGAGCCTTGAGAACAGTTGCATTTAATTTTAAGAGGGAGAAGGGAAGAAGATGAATTGGAGAAGTACAGATAATCCCCCTTATTCCGGTCATTATCTTCCACAATTATCTACTGACGATCAAATGAGCAGAGGCAAATAGAAGGAAGCAAGTCTGTATAAATTGTTCTTTTTCCTTGTGGAGGAAATTGGAGCACGTTTCATAAACAATTTAATGAAATTAGGCAAAATGGGCAAAATTAAGGAATTACAAGTATTTAACAAAATAATTTATCGTTAAGGCGGTAGCGAGTAGTATATGAGTAGTGCGTTGTGGAAAGAAGAAGACGCCTCCTTATTGGTTGATGGGCTACAATCCCATTGGATACAACTCCAATAAAAGGCTTTTTTTAAAAATATCTCATGCTCACATTGATTCCGACTCTCACTAATTTGTAGGTCTGTCTTTTTTTATACACGCTCTCCTCTCCCCTCCACCCACTTTTTTTATCCTCCCATGTAATAATTATTCACTTATTTTACTGAGAGGAAAATCACCTGTGGCCTTGTTCCAATTTACCCTCCTTTTTGTGTTTCTTTTGCAAATTTGATGCAGACGCAATAAGCATGCAAGCAATGACTTGCTTGGGCCTTCCTCTTCGATTGGTCATCATCCTTACAGCTCTTGGTGAGTTCGTTTTTTCCTAGCAAAACTATACAACTTCTAATTTTCAATCTTTTTAAGTGGAAAAAGTACAAGGTATTTAAAAAATTGACTCTTTAAATATAAGTACTGACAGGTGAAGAGGTGATTCGTTACATGTCTCACAAGTTTTATTCATCCCGTAATTTAATGTCGTGGACTATGCTCACCTTAGGCGCCATCAACCTTACTTTGGCTTGTCGAGTGTACATTAAATAATGCCACTTATTCTGTAAATTAAATCTTTTCCAAAATTGAGAAAAGTTAAAGTTTCGTTATGACATGACAGCACCATCTGGTTAGATCTGTGGGGTCTTCTCTGTAGGTAAGTAGTTCAAACCTTCCTAACGGAACAACCACAGCAAGCTTTTTGGCTAGCAAACAAAGCATCTTAAACCCCGCAGTTATAATTGCCTCTACTCAAGCCTGAAATTTGTCACTATTTTTCGCCCTAAATAACAGGCGTCATTACGTGTACGCCGTGGGGATTGCGGGATTACGAGGCCGAGGGGAGGAGTGACCTCGATCCCCTCTGGCTGACTAGACTACTTGAGCGTCAGGAGCCCTACGACGCGGACCTGCTGGCTCCGATTGAACTGAGCGACTTTGGCGCCAGTCGGAAGAGAAGTTACGCCAGACCTGCCATTCGCATGGGGTGATTTGCGACTGCTTGTTCTCCCGTGTTTCACTTTCCTGTATATTGTGTTGTTCATGCTGACACAATTTTAAAATGATCTAAAAAAGGTACTGCCGTCACTTTTCCACCCATACGTCTCAGTCAGTGGAACAAAAGGACAAAACAATTAAGTTATTAAATGAAGGAAACAGACAAGATTAGGGTTACGATCAGGCCAATTAATAGGTTGTTTAACTGGAAAATACTAATTTAAATTTGCGAGGTACTCTAACTTAAAAAGACGCGTTTATTTATGCCCAAGACCCGATTGGCTGTTCAGATTTCCACAATAAGAAGTAAAGGTTAATCACTAATACCGAAACCGGTTCTTCAAAAATAGGCGACTAAGCCAAAAAATTAAAATAACCTTGGCAACATTTGAAAAAGGCTAAAAAATATAAACTTGTTTACTACCAAGTATGTAAGGTACCCGTACGAAAAATAAGTAGCCAAAGTACCACTGTTACTAAAAGCCCTTTCTTTACAGAAAAACCATAAACACCTTTTTCTAACAGGGTTCAATTTGCCACTAGCATTATGCAAAATGGTGCAAGTAATATGAGTTGGATAGCTCGAAAGTATAAGCGTTAAAAATTTCTACGGTCTTGAAGCAGACCGTAAAATTTCTCGGTGGTCTCATCCTCCGGACATTTCAATCAGCACCTGCCAATTTGCCCTGCTTAACCATATTCGTGTGGTCTGTACAGGTCCGAGTATTTTAGTAATTTCCACTATAAAGTTGCATGCGAAAATCTAGTGTGCGCTTTACAAAGTGTGAAAGTAATCGTTAAAGGGGCAAAAAGATGGGATGGCTGCTTTGAATAAGCCACGGTAGCCAGCGCTGTTTACCCTTCACCACCGCCGACCTCATGTTTAGCCTTACTAAACTACAATGGTAATTTTTGCAAAAAGTTGATATCCCTTTTAACAAATGCGTTATTCAGGTTAGCCATACTTCCTAATTATTATTATATCCATAGAATATGGTGATTAAGGGATTTCAGCAGCCCCTACTCTTCTTAACGTGACGCATCAAGTCTGGGTCAAACATGTAACAGCAAATCAAGAACAAAACTTTACCAGTTGAAAACAAATCTACCAAATGCTAGATTGTTGATTTATTTTGTAGCAATTTAAATTTCTCTTAAGAAGCGCCATCAATAGGCATAAAAGTCTCACCACCTATTTAATATGCTTTCGGAAGGAACTTTTCCATATTAAGCCGTAATTTAATGAATTAAGCAAAAAAACTGTTTGGTCCAAATAGATATTCGTTTTTGTACAGTCTTAATATGAATGAGAGAAGTTAAACCATGACCATGTTTGAAAATCGTCAATCCTGGAATGCGCGTGGGACAAAATGTTTGTCGACAGGACAAGAAAATAGGGGATATGGTCAGGGAAAATTAGTTTATGGGATAAAATGTAATTGGTTTTTCAACTTTCCCATGGGAAAGCTCCATTTCACTTTGCATAAAATATTTAACAAACCTTTGTTAGAGATTTATGCCTCCTCGTCAATTAGGTGGATGTTGCATAAAGAGAGAAGAAAAGCCGCTGCACCTTTAAGCATAGATTTATTTGCTAAAAGAGACAAGTTTTTCTTCAAGTGCTATCATTTCGCTGTAAAAGAGGAAGATACTAGTTGGGGATTTGGGAGTTGGCGACGGAAACCACTCTACATTACAAAGCCCTCCAGGTCGCCGTGACAGTCTAATCTGCCTAAAAGTGCGTGGCAACGATTTAAATGCTCGTTAAGGATAACATTACAAGTTTATCGAGAAATATGATGGCTTTTCGCACAAAAATATCTCTGTTACATTCACAAAAAAAATATAAAACCAGTTTTAACTGCCCGAAATGGCGAAGAAGACTGCAACTTCCCCATCCACAGTTTTTAAACCACATATAATGAACTACCAGCCAGGCAAATTCTGAGAGTCACACAATAAATAAGTAAAATGTTTAATCTGGATGATACATACGTAAAAATAGGATTTCACACGTTTAGAAAGCCATTTAATAAGAAATGAGTTTCCTCCTGCCCTTTAATCTCTTTGACAATTTGTTCTCTTTGAGCTAAAATTCACCATCTTATTAAGGTGAATCTGCAGACAAAATTAACCATTACTCTAGTCTTTGGACTACAGGTAACTGCCTTCCTAACATATAGATCGCTTTGCCTGGTAAAGTAAGTAATTAAAACCCGGCCTTTCGTCATAGGCGGCAAATGTGAGGGACGATTCTAACAAACAATTTGCCCTCATGCTGCCACAGGGGTGAGCTTAACACGCCACAATAACTACAAGAACAAATTAACTTTAATGAGCTACGGACTTATCTTTGGTCTTTTCTTTTTGAATCTAAATGATTTACAAATTAACACAAATCAGTTCTAATGCAATCCATTTTGAGACAAATTTATTCCAAAATTTTTTCTAAAAAAGCAGAATAGCATAATATTTTTATAATTACATAAGTTGTGAGCATAAATTACCCACTTTTTAATGGAATATTTGATAAAAATTGTCTTTTTATTTATAGTTTTAACATTTACTCAATTCGCATCGCATTTAAATAAAACCAAGGCCTTTGAAATCACTCAGGTCAAAGCATTTAATTTTAATGGTCTTATGATGGAGGGATCTTATAATGTCTCAGACTTCCTAGCTAGTATCATTAGCAGTAGTGGTTTGTACCATTCTTAAAATTCGTATTCGTATTTTTAAAGTGGCTGGATAGTGTGCAACTCACCAAATGACCTGGAACCGTATTTAAAAATCAGTGAGAAAATTATGTTTGAAGACCTTTTCAGCCCCCTTATTTGTGTAAAACTCCCGCGTCACAGCTAAAAGATGTGTAGTTATCTAAGGGTATCCCACTAGACGGGATCGCAGTACCATGTAATTTCAAGATGGAATATTAAAGGAGACCCACACCTTCCCATTAAGTAAGGCTGCAACCTCCACAGGCGAAAATCTGGCCTTTGGTAAGTTATTTTTTTTTTCAACTAACAACCGGTATGAAAAAGCAGCCAGGAATGGCGCCGAAACTACAAAGGAAATAGAGAGGGAAGGAGGGAGGGAGAAAGGGAAGAGTGGAAGCGAAGTTGGCGGGGGGAGCGGATGAATACTGCCGCATCCTCGCTCGCTCTTCTCCTTTAATGATATCTCCCTAAGTGCTTAATATAACTCCAGTCTCCCTTGAAGCCTCAACAAATCAAAGTACCACGGAAGAGCATAAATCGCAATACCATGTAAAGAGTTTGGAAGGCTACGCGAACTAGCTTAAAGACCACGGCCAGTAAAGTGACCACATCCTAAGTTTTAAAAGGTGGTTTTAATGACTTCAACAATCTTATTCTTTTTATGCTTAAGTGTTCATTGTAGCTAAAATCATGCTTAACCGCATAATTGGTGCACTACAACAAAGTTATATCAGACTCTTGATTCACATCCTCATGACTGGCGGTCTCGGTTCAATTGTCTGCTTGTCTGCGTTTATTTGCTTCAAAAGGCGCAGGAAGTGTGGACTCATGAATGTAGAGGATGAGACATTTGACCTCACTTTCTGTTGGTACGTCATAGCACTCCAGCCAACAAAAAATTTGAGTCACTTTGATATCTTGTGCAGTCCTATGCTACTTATCACGAATTCAGTAGACTGCTCTATATTTCGTGATCTGCTGGACTGAAATGATTAGAATTTGCGAGTAATGTTTTAAAAGGGGTATAGAGGTGGTGTTCAACAATTTTCACAGAGAAGGCTTGATCATTTGATGTCATCCTGCTGTGGATTCAAGGGAACTTCCTACTACCCTCCCTGATCGATGGATCCTGGCTTTTGTGACTACTTAAAAATCAAGTGCGCCGTTGGTAAAGCCCACAGCCCTACAGCTTTGGCTAGTTGAATTATAATAAGACGCAGGGCACACTACAATTCTCTTGCGTTTCGAATAAACAAAAGTTTCTGAGGAACTACAATCCATTTTGAAAAAGAAATAGCACCGGAATGAGAAGATTTCCCATAAGAAATTGAAAAACCTAATGCTCTTTATAATTGCGTGAGTTTCGAGTCTATTTTACTCTATTTATAAATAAAATTTGTAGGGTAATCTCCTTTCATATTTTGAATGTCTTACCCTTCATTCCTGTCTTATGCGATTGTTTCTGTTATTAGTGCGGAACGCATTAGCGGGAGGTTCATCCTGTGTCAGGGTAATCCAGAGATTGAGGAGTCAGATGGAGAGGGGTCCAACCAACTCATTGTCCCTCCAAGTGATTGGTGTGTGCTGTGTTCAATGCAGATCTTCCTGTTGGCTTGCACTGAATGACTTGAAGCCAAGAGGTGTCTGCCGTTGTGGAAGAACAACAAGCGTTTCCGTATTTACTTCGTTGTTGGTACTGGCATTACTGATTGCAGAACGATCTCCAACACCGATGAAATGTGTTAGCATAAGGCACTGGCTGATTTCAAATCGGCGACTGAGAAGGTGTAAAAGGAAGATGAGGAGATGGCGAGAAATTTGAAGTGGACCCAACTAGCACACTGAATGCAGTGGACAGCGCGGTTGCTTATTTACTTAAATCCTCCACTTATGTGATGCAATCCTGTCATGCGCTGTGTACGAGACTTCTTCGTATTGCGTACAACACAATTGGTCACTTCTTCTCCTTCCAAAGTGAAGGAGGTACCTCGAATGCAACAGATCTGTGCAGGCGCCTTCATCGCACTTTTTCTTTCCTTTACGCCTACATTCTGCCAGATGTAGCGGTCGCGAACAGAGTGATCCACCTCAGGTATGATTGCTGATTCCAACAATTATGCCATTGTAAACATTTGATCGTCCACCTATGTTTGTGTTATACGATAGTGGTTTATCCCTCGGTACCGGTGAGGCGCCACTTTTGGACTTTGAATTAGCTCTCTTGTACATTGCTGAGTGGGCTGGCCTTTCAGGTCATGCCGGTAGCCCAGACACCTTCTCCGTGCTGAATGAATATATTCTGTATATATTCGGACATGTATCCGGATTTTCCACTTCTGCGTGATAAGCCCTAGTGAGAGGAAGAAGTACATATGCTGCGGATGGGAGAATGGTGATGACCCCTAATAGAAGGGGTGATGTTGACGTCCACCTTCGGCATCGCTCCCAGTCCCGTGTTCTGCAGAAAAGCTATTAACAACTGAAGCGACACTAGCCGTGAACCATCTGGAAGTTTAGTTACGGATTCTCCCTACCGTCCCCCATGGACCTGTTTTAAATCTTGTACTTCCTTACTCAAATCTGCTTTTAGGCCAGTGCTCCTGCATCTATCTATGGACACGCATGATGGCCGGCGCAGTTCCCCTTCCTGAATCAAATCCCTAAACCGGACGAAACCCCAGATGCAGTCAAGTCGCCAA
>NW_020170448.1:315872-337148 GCF_000524195.1 Echinococcus granulosus | reverse complement strand
TGTGGTAGAGACAGAGCTGGAGAAACAACATCAGACGCCCTCTCCCTCAAAATGTTTCAATGGGGGACCCACCTCGAGCAACCACGTGACTGCACATGGCTGAGGTGGTGTTCTTGTGCGATTCTCCAGTAATTCCACCACTGCACGTAGATGCAAGTCAGTCAGTCTGTGGCTCGGTTGGTGGGTCGGTCATCCAGCCGGCCAATTACGGAAAGAAAGGAGGAGAGAGAAAGATGAATCACTGATGGAGTAAAACAGAATAACCAGACTAATTAATGAGTGAAGGAATGAACGGAGAGGCTGTTAGTGTTGTGCCTACTAGCGGTACTACTATCTGTAGCCAGTCGTTTTTTTGCAAAATAGACGATCTAAAAGCTATACACTTGGATGTGCAGTTGGAGGTAGATAGATTGGTGGATAGGTGGACGTTGAGGAGAGGAGGAAGCAGCATTTTTTTATCTCATTAGCCCAAAGCATATTTATTGCACATCTCTTAGCCGCCAATCCACAACCCTCTACTCTCCCACATCTTTCAGTAAGTTTACATTCCTTCTCACCTTTATTACCTTCTTCCTCTCATTCATTTTACCTGCACCTTTGTCACCCACGTGGACCCACTCCAACCTCCCCACACCCTCCTGCTCCTCCTCTTCTCCCATTCTAGTGATCCACACATCTGAGGAGGCGTCTGAGAAATCTCTTTTCTTCCCACTCCTGCTGCTGTTGCTGTCCGTAATTTCAGTCTGGCTGATTCTTACTTGGCAGACAGATTTAGCAACTAGTGACTTGGCTATTTGACTAACTGACGGAACGGTTGACAGATTGATTGATTGACGAGGAGAGAAGGAGTAAATGCACGGTGGGTCCTCATGTGAGAGTGTCAAGGTCATGATTGTGTTGGTGGAGAGATGGCCATGGGAGGAGCCGATGCAGGTTGAAGTGCGATTGAACCACACCAGTTCAAATGAGATGGGTCATTTGGGAAGAGCGGAAGGCATCATTACCCAAGTTCAGTTTGCAAAAGATATGTTGACACAGAAAATGGATTTAGTAAACAATGCTGAAAGCCTTGAATTCTTCAACTAACCTTGAACTGTGTTTGGACGAACTCTTTACGCGTAGCAGTCAAGTCGCTCATAGCATTTCTGAAACAATCTTGTCCATGACTAAAAATTTGGCTTTCGTATGGAATGAATGGGCGCGATAAGGAAACTGAACGGAAACAATCCACAGGCATTTGATGAAATTGTGGTGCATTGCGTAGTCCCCATTAAGCTACCCGCTTTCTCATCACATTCGGCACGCGCCATCTTCAGGTCACCCGCCGGGGATAGGCGATTTGCTGGAGATTATTATTGTCTTAAGGCATTATTCCTGTTATCAATATGGAATGCATCGGAGTAGTGTTTGACAATGTCGCCCTTTTGTCTCTCTTTTGTCGAGGAAATCTGTAGGTCAGGAAAGTTAGATGGAGAGTGATCCACTTAACGCAGTGTCGCCTACGTGGTGGGCAAGTGCAGTGCTCACCGTAGATCGCCATGTTGGCCACACCAACGGATGTCTGTAATCAGTTAGCCGCAATTCCACTTAGACATTAGCCGTTCCGTTGAGAATGAGCCGTAGGTGCTATCATTGACAATCCTCCATTGGTGCTGTCATTGCTGAATGCTCAACGATTGCCAACACGGATGGTATATGGCACTGAATAGTGCTTGAATAAAGGGATAAGAAGATGGCGAACAAAAGAAGATGGAGGAAAGGGGGCATGAAGATGAGAATAACGAGAGGACTGAACTAGTAGAGTGAATAGAACAAACAAGGCATAACCCCTTCCTCTTCACTCCTTTAATTACGTAATGCCATATTTTGCCATCGAATCATATCACGAGACACCTTGGCACCACGCACTTCATGATTCCTCCTTTTTTCTCCTTCTAGAGTAAAAAAGGAACCTCAAATGCAACAGGAGATTGGTGTGCGCTCACTATTGTCTTTTCTTGCCTTCGCCGTGTTAGCGAACAGCCAGTGGATCACCTCTTAACCCATTTTGCAACACATTTTCGTGCATGATTGCCGACTCCAACAATTATATGCCGGTATAAACATTTAATTGTCCATCTATGTATTTGTTTAGTTATACAATTACGTTATGTTTTATGTTTTCTAATGTTTCAAATGAGCCACCTTGTTTAACATTATTGGACAAATACGCAGTGCTGATCCTAACACGGCTCTGATAAATGAGCATTTCATGATATCCTCGTAAGAGCCCACAGAGGAAGAGATGACGTCGTCCAGCTAGGCGGTCAGGTGGATCTGGCAGGAATGGTTGAAACTCTCTTTGGAGGATGAGGTTCTGTGTTCTAAGCATCTGGTGGTTCCTGGCTCAGAAATGCAAACAGTCTTTCAGGAGTTGCACAAGCGACCCGGTCGAACCTGTACTACTTGCAGTGGCTTCAAAAGGTCCTCTACCACGTTTACAATCGCGGTCTTTGAAATGCAAATGAACACGATCTACTGATTAGTGGCTGTACTTGCTATCAGCTTACCAAGATGAGACGGGGCAATTGAGATGGAAGACTTCTCAAGGTAGATGCAATATCCGTGTCTCATTACACTGCGCTTCATATCTTGGCTAGCATATCTGTTCAGGACTGACTTAAGCACAAAATGCGCGTCGGAAACAAGTGCTCGAAGTAGGAACCACACTTGCTACTTACAAGCGTAGTTAGTAGATGTTTAAAATCCCGGTTCGATTTATATTACTGTGATTGAACTATCGGCTTGTAACGCTGCCTTACAAAAGATTATGAATGTATTATGTTTAAGAACCTGCGTTGAGTGCTCCTGTCTTACGATATTTGATCTAGCGTGTTTGCCAAACCATATAAGGTAAAATTTAAAAACAAACGCACACCTTTCGTCAAGTGCGTCTGCAACCTCCAGTGGTGAAAACCTGGCCTAAGGCACGTTATTCTTCCCTTGGTTATGGTATCCGCAATCGGAATGCAATAAGTAGCCAGATATGGCGTCAAAACTGCACAGGAAAGAGAGAATGAGGGAGAAGGAGGAGATTGAGAAAAGAACTGAGAGATAGGAGAGGCATAGGGAGATACTGTCTCACTCTCTCTTGCTGTACTCCTCGAATAATACGTCTCCAACCGATTAATATCTGTTGAGTCTTCCTTGAAGTCGCAACAAGTTAAAGTACTTTAAAAAAAAAACATAAATCACCAAGCTATGGAAGAATGTGGGAGACTAAGGGAATTGAATTCCGACCGGGTTGGAAAACAACAAAACGAAATGAAAAGTTATAATGTACAACGGCTTATTGTCATCTATTTCAGTGAGTAGTGGAACAACTACCTTAGCAAATTTGTAGAAAATGATCAAAACTGACAAGTTATCAAAAATGTGAGCCTTCTTTGAACCGCACTTTACACACACACCTATCAGACGCTTTCAGTCTGTCGAATGGAAGAATAGGAACTGGCATTATCAACGCCCCGAGCGTCACTGCAGCACAAACGTAGTGACATTGTCTCACACCTGAGCTTGTCATCACTATACTCCACCACATTGCGCCCGAAGAACTCAGCAGATACGAGTAGATATTCGTAGGTTCAAGGTGTATGTCTTCTTTAAAGAGGAATTTTGTTGAAGCGTATATGGGTGCCGATTATAGATGCTGAAGAAAAATTTATGTGGATTGAATGAACTCTCTACCACTATCTGTTCATTTTCATTTCCAGGTACGTGTACCCAGGTAGGATGATTTCAAATTCACGATTTGTTAACCCTTTCCTTCTATGCAAATCAGGTCACGTTCTACGGGAGCCGATCAAGTGCAGAACGTCTTGCACATTTGTTTCTCATTTCGTCTTCTTTAAGAGTACCTTTGCATTCATTAATTTTCTTTTAGCTCATAAAAATGCGAACATCGGGCAGTGCTATGGAGTCTTGCAGATGCAGAGTAATGCAATCTCTCCTCATCTACCATGTGAGAATCAGTTGGCTGAGGACTGCCGCCGTTGTGCTCAACATCATGGTCATAGTAAGCCATTCACATCTACCTTATTAAGAGAATGCATGCTTGTTAAATGGATGTCTCGGGTACACATCGGTTCTAGATTTGTACAGCGCTTAATCTCAAATTGGTCTTTACTTCTGTAACTTCCCTCAGGCAACTTGCTATTCCTCTTTATAACCTTAGCTAATGCCTTTTAATAAAAACGTCCAGTTGATACAGCGTAAATACAGTCCTGCCTCACAATTACTGCCAGCAATTCCTATTCGTCCTCATCATCAAAAGTCGATTTGAATGTATTTACCTTTGTATGGTGTTATTAAATTTAAAGTCCTGACCACGGGGTGGATTTTTCAGCTACAGAAGTTGTCAATATGAGAGATAAGGGAAATAAGATGATTACAGGATTCATGAAACCGCGCCAATTGCTTTTTTGACTAATAAACAAACAAAATAGCCTGTCTATCTCCTTCACAATAATTTCCTTTAAATGGTATGACTTTCAGGCGGTGTTCATGTTGGTTGTGTAAAGCAAATCTAGTATATGTCAGTGCGTGTAGAGTTTATCACTGCCCAGTCTTACCACAGGTACTAGTATAAAATCTGCGTCATTTGTAGATTTTATTTCTGTCGACAGACAGAAATGACCAAATTTAAGTTATAATGCCCTAACTTAAGAATTTTTTTACTTAGTGACATATTTGGCAATTCTGTGTCCCAAAATTGCAGCTATAAGACGCGTTCAAGTGAAAATGCATGCAAGATGTTTTTCTGCCCTTGCGCCTAATAAAATAACCAAAAGATAATATTCTATTTTAAGCAGTATTGTTTCTTTTTAAAAACTTAAAAAAAGTGTGTTGACGCTCGAGCGTTAATGCAAAGACGAGACAAACGAATTAGTCGAAGGTGTACACATAAGTAACCACGCATGTCATGGACTTGTCATGCGCGTCAACCAACCGGTCGGAATGGTTGCTTTATACATAACAAGTGCTTGCATCTTGACAACTCTTATATACAAGGCTGCCTTTAATGTCATGGTAATACAATTTTATTCGCCTTTCATTTAAGTGTGTATTCTGGTGGTGCATCGTGGTTGGAATTGTGCTTTCGTTGGTGCTTAAGTACATAATTGGTGCGCCACAACAAAGATACGCCAACCTCTCCATTCTCGTCTTTATGACTGGCGCTCTCGGTTTAATTGTCAGCCTGTCTGCTTTTAATTGTTTCAAAAGGCGCGGAAGATGTGGTCTCATGACTGTAAGACCTGAGACATTTGACCTTACTTCTTGCTAGTATGTCATAGTGCTGTGGATCATGACCATATCTGTTCTAGTCAATGCTATCCTCCTACTTTTGGCATCGAAAAATGTAAGCTGCTTCCAAATCTCAAATATTAAGATACCACTTATAATAACTTCAGTAGACTGGCTTGTATCACCAAAATGTATGTATATTTTAGCAAAATGAACTGTATGAATGGATTGATAAGAATCTGGAAGAAGTGTTTCAAAACGGCGCTCAATCAGTTAGGGGTATGGAGGCGGTATTCTTGATAGAAAGTCAAGTACGTAGACATATTTTGAACAAAAATTGATCTTTTTTAAGTTATCCTGCTGTGGATTCAACGGAACTTCGCACTACCCTCCCGATTCAATGACTGTTGGTTGTTGTGACGGCTTAAAAATCAAGTGTACGATTGATACGGCCCACAAAAAAGTAAGTAGTTTGCACTGGTATTATAGTCCATGATTTGCAGTGTGACTTGAAATTTGCAGTTCTGTGTAGAGGTTGAAAGGAGCATTTCCCTCCTAGTAAGAAAATCCTTTTAAGCTTCCCCTCTTTTTAGGACTGTCGAGTAGCCTTTATGGAGATGGTACAAGGCCGATTTGAAGACTTCGGCATCAGCCTCCTATGTGCGGCCTTAATTATTTTTGTGGCAATCATGAATTCGTGTCTAATGCTAGCCAAAATGCGCTCTGACGAGAAGGAAATGGAAATAAATAGGTGAACAAGCAACTCTGGAGTTGACATTTAATTATCTGTCGGTGTTTCTGTAAATCCGCTTTTTCCACATAAATCGGGAAATTGTTGCACGCGGTGTGTAGAATCAAATTGGTAAAGTAAGTAAACGCAAGCGGAACTTGAAATCTAGACATTGCAATGGTAACAGGTGCCGGAAACGTCAAGATAACCGTGTTAAAGTTGGCATAGCACCTCAGTAAACTCGTCCATAGGTTCTTAATTTTTACTAACTTGCCGTTTCTTGATCGGCCCATAAGACGCATTATGCGAATCTTTGATGAAGAAGATTGGGAGGCCTCCTAATTGATACCAAGACCAAGTGTTGTTGAATTATATTTGCTTGAATAAATAAGATAATTGAGTAGTGAAAATTTGATCACCATTTACAGCTTACGCTTTGGACGCTTATCACTAGTGTTGTTTTGTTTGAATGAATGCATTACCTTGAACGCTTACTTGGATTTGGAGTAGTTTGAGTGGTCCTCATCTCTCAGTTGAGACCCGTTCAAACACACGGGCCCAAAAATAAGTGGCATACTTCAAAAATGTCGTAAAAATAGAAAATGATTAGGTCTACTAGAACGGAGGAGTTCATAAACTCTGAATACTTTTACATGTAATACGGTTTGTCACGGCGATACATGAAAATGAAATGCTGGCATTATTGACTCGCTGGCGGTGGAACTTCAGAATCACTCATCCCCTTCTGAGGCTGGGAAGAGCATATGGCCTGAGAGACTGCTATAGAGATAGCCGTGAAGATGGTATGCCTCCTTGCTGCATTGGAGCCAGAGTTTGTCACCACGTTTTAGTTGGAGAATGGCCCGGTTAGTTGTGCTTGCCCAGGGCTTGCTCTCACACCAGACCGACAACACCTTCTGTCCATTCAGCATTAGCCACGCACTTGCCTAAAGGAGAGCTGGGTCTAATCATCGAGGTTGTCACTGTGGCTTGAAGTTTGTATCTAAGACATTTTCTTGCTCCATTTCGCTACTAAAATGTATGTTTTTTGGAAAACGTCTTTGAGGCAAGAAGGAAATTTCTTATTTAATCCGGAGCTCAACATGTGGCTCTTTTATAGTAGGCGCTTCAGTAAACCCTACTGATTTGAGAAGGGAAAACCCCGTTGAATAGGGCTATGTGATTTACCGTCATCGTACCTTCTCATAGCTGCGGGCTGACACCACCAGTAGAAAGCTATACACACCGCTAATTTTGGTGGTGAAGATGCCGTTAGTGGCATTGTAGAAGCCACCCACATTGAGAATGACCGAATCGAAGATGAGAGGACAATTATCTCCAGCAGGAATTTGGTCAATATTCTGGGATAGGCCAATGTAGAAGGCGATCTGTGGTGGGCGCGAAGACTGGGGCACTATTGGTGGCGCTTTTGCGGGAGGACCGGGAGGGCCTGTGGTACAGAGGGAGGGAGGAGTGTGTGGGAGAAAAAATTACGCTGTCGCTGTTAATCCACCTTATTTATGTCTACTCTATCCTACCCTTATGATACACCTAAGCGGAGACCAAATAGTTCCCACTGTTTTTGTTGTCTCAATAAATTATTTTGTCATTGGGGTTAAGCCATTCTCTAGGACTACTTTTAAATCACATTTATGAACGTGTGATGTCCACCTTTGAGTGATCCATCAAGTCAATCCTCCTATCCAGTTGGTTGTGGACGGTACGATGTTCGGCCACCTCTTATCAAACCCTCTCCAAGTGCTTCAGATAATGTCTCAAGTTCCTTGAACATTCTTTGACGTCATGTCCTCTTTTAGTTTCTTCTGATTGATCAATATTGCTACGGGATCAAGGCAAATCAAACAGCTAAATTGTGCTAGAATGAAATTAACCTGTACCTCCACTTGCCTCCATTAAGTTTGACGTCCGCTTGATCACACCGCTCTGCAAATGAAGACGTCTCACATAAACACCAGATAATGACAGCTCTATAATAACTTTGAAACTATATTAGCTAATGTCCTGATATGATCTAAGGTTTCTTCCTGCCAGTGGTCTAGGTCCCATCGAACTTCCGATCAGGTTTCCTCATTGAACAACGCACGGGCAAAACGTTAGCGTGTAATCCTAACCCCAAGATAATGGAGACAGGCGGAGTTTGAGGCTAAGTCCCTCGGTCGTCTTACCATCGCGTGTTTGCGGTCATCAACTAACTTTGGACTTGGGTTGATTATTATTGTCCTACAACGATCTCAGCCAATCAGGAATGACTTTAAAAGGGCATGTCTTTTCTAAGACGTTTGGGAAATTAGGCGGGAAGACGAAAAAGGATCTTATAGTCATGCGCCTCCAGCACCTCTGTTTCAACATTGAAGAAATTGAGTCGACTGAAATTCGTAAAGCGGGTTCCTCAAATTTGTGAGGTTTGGGGCTAGAAGTAAGAGGAATATTTGTAGGCGATTTCAAACGTCCCTGTCTCCACTCGGAATGGGAGTGTGTTCCACCTTCTTAATTTCCACATGTCACGCAAACCTGGAGGGAGTGCTTAGTATGTGCAGGCTAAATTGTGCGGAGGAGGGGCAGGAGGGGTAGGGAGGTGAGGGAGGGGAAAAAAGGCTGCTTTCTGCCAGTAGCAGAGTTGTGGTGGCTTGTAAGAACAACCTCGAGAATCAGATAAATGGTCCTGTTGCGTGTCATGCATGCAGTGCTCTGTGTGGATAGCTCCCGTGAAATAGTCTAGTGGATACAAATTTTGAGCCAACAAATCGGTTAAATTGTTAAATCAAATGAAGAAAGTGGAGTTTGAGGTTAAATAAGCATATCTTAAGGGATGAAATCCTCATCGTTACACATGTGTGACGTTCATATTTAACTACCTCATGTTGCCGTCGTTTGCCTCCGATCACTTCGATGACTACATATCCAACTGTGTATAAGCACTTGAAAAATCTCCCCTAATTTGCAAATACGTAGATCAAATACCTTTGAGTTAATCCCTCGCCTAGAGCCTCCTCTAGATTGGTGTGGGACTCTCCTCTTGCTAGATATATTACCAACTTTTCAGGTTCATTTTACGCTGAAGACGAAACCGTTTCCAAATTTACATAAATTGAAAGGCCTCTACATGGTCTTTAACAGAGAAGCTGGCTACGATAAAGTGGCCGAATTTTAACCATTCCTTTAATTGTGGGAAAAAAGCTGTGGAACTTACCAGGAGGACCCATGAGACCTTGAAGACCTCGAGGGCCCCTGTCTCCTTTGGGTCCGGGAGGACCTTGAGCAGAGCGGATGGGAACACGCACTTTCTCCACTCCTTGCGCAGTCTTGCCGGTGCATTCGAGCTGAAAGTAGCATGCAGGACT
This sequence comes from Echinococcus granulosus, assembly GCF_000524195.1. Classification (NCBI taxonomy): domain Eukaryota; kingdom Metazoa; phylum Platyhelminthes; class Cestoda; order Cyclophyllidea; family Taeniidae; genus Echinococcus; species Echinococcus granulosus. Next base: position 327,773 of record NW_020170448.1, on the reverse strand, counting down.
GGATGACTTGTCCACTTGGAAGACTAGATCATTGGCTTCCAGAATGGTGAGGGTTATTAAACCAAGGTAAAAAGGAGCAGCGAATCTGATCATTGGCAAATTGTTTTAGGTTGATGCAGCTTTTGATAAAAATGATCGTAAGATTTTGCGCCAATGGGAGCTATGGAACCGAGCAACCAATCACAGGCGCGCATTTAATGGGTTTCTTATGGGGTTGTAAATTTCAACTAAAAAATTTTGAAATAAATTGATGAATAAAAAATTGCAAAAACTACCTAGACAAAAAGATTCTATCGTGATATGGTAATTGCTTAACTGCACGCATTATTTTGCGGGGTTTTTTTTAGTCTTGCCAAATTATTCTCCTGTCCTGTCAACAATGGCCATTTTAGCCATGCCTACAGTCTCCTCTTGGTCACCATATAGCTCTCATTGTGAGACTTATTGTGCGTCGACCATGAAGAGGAGGAACTAGAGGAGGGAAAATGGGACCATCGTTGAGGTCTAGAGACGGAAAATGAAGGCCGAATGAGGACGAAGGGGAAGTTTTGATTGGGTGTGTTTGGCATGAATTCCTCGGTAGGAGTGCAATGGCGGAGCACCAAAATTAACATTTAAACAAACAACCAACGTATTGCATAGCCCCTCTCCTCCCAGGTGGACCCCCTGGTCAACCTCCCGTGTCAGCCATCATAACGTAGTCGGTGCTGCAGGAAAGATGTTCACGAGCCGACCGTTCTAGTCATCAAACTTGCTTGCTATTGAGAAGATACTTGACTACAACATCACTAATTCTTCTCGTCACTTCCACAGGATCTAAGTTTTGACCTCTATTGGTATTGTACCGGGCGACGGAGAATGTGCTGGCCATCACTGGCCTAAAAGCAACTACTTCGAGATTCCTATATGTGGGAGCGGTAAGATTACCTTAGCAAAGATATCCCATTTCCAAATCTCAGAGAAATGACTTCTGCTGTGGGAGGCGAACTTTGCAGTTTAATCTCGGAGAATTGCTAGACGGTAAACAACAACCGAGGCTACACCAAAAACTGTCTATTATGTATGACTAGCCCCTGGAAATGCACTAGCCTTGGTGTCCTGTATAACCATAACCAGTAAGGAGAAAGTGATTCTTCCTCTCCCAAAAAGGACGAAATTTTTAAATAAAATTGACTCATGTTGATGCAACAATGGCACCGTGATCAAATGCCTTCTCACCTGCGTAAAAAATTTGATGACTGACATTCCTGGCTCATGGGTAGTTTGCAAACCACAGACAACATCGTAGTGACTCAAGCAGAAAAATGAGCTAGGCAGTCTTCGAAGACAGCGGTCAAGGGATGAAAACCTTTGCAGTGATGTGCCATTTGTTTAACTGCATACCACGGTTTTTATTCGCGTCCCTCTGGCTGTGTCCGCCTGTGGCCCCGCGCTGTAGAACGTGAAAATCGCAGTGACGTGATGCGGACTGTTGAGGGTACGAATTTTTAAAGTCTTAAATGAAAGTAATGAATGGATGATTCAATAAATATTTGATGAAAAATTAAGCGAAATATTAAATAATACTTAAGTGTTCTTACTGCTGCCATGGAGAATGGATAGCAACCAGCCGTACTGCGGTCTACGGTATGATGTACATCCAGTGGCTAATCTGATTGCTAATGAAGACGAGTAAGGCCATAACTTCAAATAATGCTTTAACAGTTTGAAAAGTGAATAACGCCTTTTCAGAGATATGATTGTATTTCCTTGTTTTATCGTTTAATCCTGCATTTGACTAGGCGGCCACTTAAGCCTTTGCGGCCTGTACTTCCACTCGGCGCCACGTCCTCCATGCCATGTCACAAGTTACAACGCGTTGGTTGTTTAACTCGCATTTTTGAGTCCTCACTTTTACAGCTTCAGCGGGTGGGCTGGCCTCCGATCCATGCCAGTATCCCCAGTCCCCTCTGTATGTCTTCTTTCCTCTTCAGGGAAGTCTCGGGGCGTTACATTGATAGCAGAGTAAAGCTAACCCGATCTTAAACGATATCTTACCTGATTTCTACTACTGGATAGTAAAACTTGGTGTGACAGGAGAATTCTTTATGCTGTGAATCGGAGAATACATTACCACCCCTAGCAGAAGGTCTGAAAACGACGTCTACCAACGGCGACTACCCCATTCCTGTGCTTTGCAGGAAAGCTACCGACAAATTAAATTGTCACAGGCTGTGAACCATGTGAAAAAAATTTGTTACAGAGGTCTCTACCTTGTCTGTATGAAGATGTTAATTATATGAGCGCGCGATACCTCCTCTATTTCTCTACTACCTAGATAGAGCTCGGTTTGGTACTACTGGGCGACTCTGAAGTTCCAACAACGTGGCAAGGAGGAATAGGTGCGAACTCTTCCCCCACAGAAATGTGTTAAACTCCGTCCTCTGTCATTTGACTTGTTGCTTTTAGGCCAGTGATGGCCAGCACATTCTCCGTCGCCCGGTACAATACCAATAGAGGTCAAAACTTAGATCCTGTGGAAGTGACAAGAAGAATTAGTGATGTTGTAGTCAAATATCTTCTCAATAGCAAGCAAGTTTGATGACTAGAACGGTCGGCTCGTGAACATCTTTCCTGCAGCACCAACTACGTTATGATGGCTGACACGGGAGGTTCACCAGGGGGTCCACCTGGGAGGAGAGGGGCTATGCAATACGTTGGTTGTTTGTTTAAATGTTAATTTTGATGCTCCGCCATTGCACTCCTACCGAGGAATTCATGCCAAACACACCCAATCAAAACTTCCCCTTCGTCCTCATTCGGCCTTCATTTTCCGTCTCTAGACCTCAACGATGGTCCCATCTTCCCTCCTCTAGTTCCTCCTCTTCATGGTCGACGCACAATAAGTCTCACAATGAGAGCTATATGGTGACCAAGAGGAGTCGTAATAGTGATGATCATGTGTAATAACAGAGATGATTATAAGAGCACCCCCTCCAACATTCTGCACATCCGTTTCAATCGAGATCACCACGATGAAGGGCCAGGAACGACGGTGGAGGAGGGCTTGTAGATGGCCGACTATATATCCGAACACGATGAGGGTGGAGCTAATGACAATAATGAGAGAATGGGGACCATGGGATGGAGGATAGAGAAATCGGTGAAGAACAGGTAGATGCAAGATTTCGGTTGCGCCCCCGAGGCGGCCGATCTGCCCAGATGAGGCAAAAGTGGCCTAAAAGGTGACCTCTCGTGATGGGGACGAAAAGGCAGAGGCGATTTGCGGTGATTGGACTGTAGGGTACCGCACTGATGTCGTTAGCGGTGAAAAAATCCGGTGAAGGTAGGAGGAGCAGGGGCAGCATGCCTATGTGGAAGACCACTCCTTTAAATGGAGTTTATTGAAGCAAAAGAGGAATGTAAATGGAAGTTTGATATAAATCCTGCTCTATTATTTTCATGGGTGGGGACTGATACATGTAAACTGCTAGGCCAACCAATGGTCCAATTTCGAAAAGCGAGGAAATTCAACAAAATGTACTCAACTGGCGGACTGTTTTGCAACTCTTACCAAGGACTTTTATTTAATCAAATTTGATCTAGCACAACACAGATTACGAATTTACGTTCAATCAGTGCATTTGTGCTGTGAAATGCTTTTGACGCAAAAAGGGCGACTCGATGCGTTGAAGTATCATTCCAAACATCAGTGACACATCCAACATCGCATATATTTCGCTTGATGAACAAAACTTCGCCACACTAAGAAGTTACAGCGGCATGAAATCACTTTGTCGCCGTTAGATCACAATGAAATCTCGTAACTTCTCGAGTGATACCGGTTGCTTAAAAAACAAGTTTCATTCAATGTGAGACAATCTGTTTGAGTTATTCCAAACAAAACAGGAAAACAAGGAGCTAGACACGGGTGTACTGGTCGTAAGCCCTGTACAGAAGTCTTGTCCGTCAAAATAAGATTTGTCCTTTATTAGGCGTGGGGGTGACTCTGAAGTATTCACAATCCCCGTATTCTTTAGATCTATTGTAGCTTTCCGAGACTCCCTGAAGACGAAAGAAGACACGATACTCGTGCAGAATATGTATTTAGCGCAGAGAAGGTGTCCGGTCTATTGGCATGGCCCAAAAGGCCAATCCACTCAGCCAGGTACAAGGGGGCTAATTCAAGGTACAAAAGTGGCGCCTCACCAACACCGAGGGATAAACCACTATCATATTACACTATATTCCCATAAATACCGACCTTCCCTTTTTAGGCATTAAAATGAGCACTTGAATACAGTTCCCTTGCAGGGCGAAACTGCAGACGTAGTAAAATTGTCAAGCTGGATCAGTGGCGCTGTGGTCAAGACCCGTCTCACTCGCATCAAAATTCGATCACTGGCACGGCTGTTTCCTAAACTACTCCTTACAGCGGCGATTAGGCTGCAATAGCCGACGCGGGAGGATGACAAATGGGAGCAACGTGGACGGCGCTCACAAAAAGGGAGGTGCCACGTAATACATTGGCTGTTCGTTAAATTCCTAGTTTTAGTGAAAAGGATCAATCCTGGTCTCCACTACTGCACCTTTGCAGGATAAGCTGACCTCCCAACAATACCCGTAGCATCAAGGCCTACTGAATGCCGTATATATAAATTCCTACTGATAATTGTCTTCTACCGCGTGCGAGGGAGTCTTGGGCCACTACAGTGACTATTTATACTTGCGCAAACAATTGTGGTGTCCTGAGACTTCCCTGAAGACGAAAGAAGACACAATACTCGGGTGGAGTATATCTATTCTGCATAGTGAAGGTGTTTGGGCTGATAGCATGGCCTGAAGGCCGGCCCGCCCAGCTTGGTACAAAAAGGCCAAATCAAAAGTCCAAAAGCAACGTCTCATTAATACCGAGGGCTAAACCACCATCGTATTACATAATAAAGTTACACGATTCTAATCAAAATGACAAACTTCGTTTGGGGATAAACACGCAAAATTTGGTCTAAAGGTTCTGAATGAATGCATCGACGTAAAAGATTTCAGTAATAAAAATTACTCAATCTCAACTTGGAGTTTATTTTATCGAAATCAAATCGCAAATTCGTTTGATTGTTTAATTGCAATCGAAAAACAATGCTAAAAGTTCAGTGCTTATACTTTCGCCTTGCGGTTACGAATTTTGCTAAAATATTTTTTTTTTCGATCAACAGTTGTGCGCTGTACTCACTATGAATACTAAAGATGTTAAAAACATTAAATTAAATTCATCCAATTATCTTCGCAGGCCAAGGTTATTATGATTTGCAATGACCTAGAATGACAAAGTTCCAAAGAATTTCATCTAAAACCGTTATTATACAACCTGGCTCTACAGTTTTACGTATCGGCCTCGCTTCGGAGGAAGAGCCAAAGATTTTTCTGCATTGTATTGCTCGCAAATCCAAGGACGCCCGTCCCGGTCGGATTCCGTCGTTAAGCTCGCATACTTTCACTCCACTTGATATCGATGTGTCAAATTGCTTCGGCTCATTTGCCCACTCTGATTCTCTTGTTACTGAAAATAACTTTCACAAGATACTTAACTCAGATATTGCTCACTCTGATCAGCCCTTGGATGATTCGAAGCCTGCGTTTATCCCATTTCTCAAAGGTCTCAGAAAGTGCGTTAATGGTGGTTATCAATTGCAGTGGCCGATCGTGTCTGGTTGTTTTAATGAAGCATTTACACCGTCTCTTAATTTGCAGAACTTGGAGGATATGTGGACTTATGCATTAGAGAAATATGTATGTTTTGGTACTTTTCCTCAAGGACGAGTCCTAGATCGATCGTCTAGTCTTTACACCTAAATACCACTTTACTTAAGTGCTCCATTGTATTTCCAAAATTTTATAGTATTTTCAGCCTAATTCGAACAAGATAGGAGCGTTTTCAGCAGCCATCATTTGTGAGCGTAGGTGTTTGCTGTTTGTTAAAGCCAAGTTGAGTCTCGATTTCTTCACTTTGAAATACTAAATTTCTCGCATACTTTTGCGTCCTTTTAAACAGCCAGAAGGAAATTATTCTCTTTTGGCACGTTGAATGTAGAGGCTGTGCGAAAGCGAGAGTGTTGCTTTTTCTATCTTAGTTTGGCATCTCAAGAGACGAATTTCATCTCTACTCAGTCATTCTCGTAATCGAGGACGTCTTTATTCGTCGAGAGGTGCGGCAGATAATGAATATGCTCTTATTGGGCCTTCGCTTCTCCCGAGTCGTAGTGCAGCAGGCAAGTGTCTGTGCTACCTACGGTGTAGGACTTCCGACCGCATGCGTTATCGACTTAGGCTTTCAAAAGACCACCATTTCCTGCGTTGATGAGGGCATTTCCCTGCCTGATGTCCGCGTTAAATTGCCGATTGGTGTTTGCAATTGTCTGCAAACTCTACGTGCAGCAATATATCGCTTTACTAGAGACAGAATCGAACTCCCGGAGCTAATGCAGTACGTTTTTTATGCGAGGTAGTGATTGAAATAGGCAAAAAAGCGGTCTTAGTTATGAAGGAGAATATGTAAATTTTATCACTTTCGATGTTCTCCACTGCGCTGCGAGCTAAACCCTTGATTGTGTTCTACCATACTCTATGTTTATTATTCATAGGGAAACAGACCACGGCTCATTCGGAGACATGAGACGCCTTTTCAATGCAATGTTCGACGCTGACAGCGCGATTATTGCACAAATGCAGACTCAATCGTTGGAAGTGATAGCTTCAAAGGAGACTACAATCAAACTTGCCACCGGACAGGAAGTAGTCCTGCCCAATGTCACCTTCCTCACCGCGCATTTGGCACCCTATTTCTTCAATGCAGATGGTTTTCTTCCAGAGTACCAAATACCAGGAATCGATGCACCTGAACCGGACGATCCATTCGATGAGGTCTACAGTGTCATGACTATGCGAGAAAGGAGGCGAAAACTGCAGGGTGACTTTGTCCCCGGTCGGGGTGATGAGGGCGCTTTTGAACCCAAGAGTCAGAAGGTTTCGGTAAGCTCGACAAATTTAGTTGACTGAAATGAGACAATTTTGGGCATAAAGATTTCCAACATTTATAGCCTTTTTTTCACTGACTTCTACTTTCTTGTATCTTCTTTTGTTAAAATCGTCGTTTTGGATTTCAGGACATCCAGCTGCCTAATGGACTGTTTTTTTCTTGATTCCCCTTCCAAGAAACGAAGCAAAATTGTGAATCGCCATTTCGAAGAAGTGTCCTGCTCACATTTTCTCCATGTTTCTTTTATTAATGGATATGTTTACCTGTAGCTTTAGTGATAATGACATCTCGAGGTAGTCAGTCTACCCCCTCTTCTCCCTGTGGTCCATGTAGCCGCCACTCCCCTTGATGTGTCGTTACTCACGTCTATGGTACCCATATTTAATGGTGCAGATAAATAAATTTTGGCTTTAGGCATCCAGGAAGAATTACCAACAAAGGCCATCAAATGGCTAGGAAGCCGTCTTTATCACTCTGTGACTTCTGGTTTCCAGGAGAGGTCAATTGGACCTATTCACTTCAATACACGCTAATTAACCCTGCCACTAATGCCCTGTAAACTTTTTATTCTCGGAATCAGTAGACTTGGAGAAAATTGGGTATCTCTCCACCTTTAAATAACTGTACTAATTACCTCCTTTTTAATTCAACGAATGATGATGCGCTACGACACATGTAGACTTGGTGGCAACAAATGTGAACGCTATAGTCCATCTTTCATATTTGTCAGTTGTCAGGGTGATGATTGTCGGTAATTGGATATTACTACCTATCAATCGTGTCACAATTTTTTTTTACTTTCATCGTTAAATTCTTAACTTCGTGTCAATCGCTCAAGATCGGAAGATTGCAGTAGCTAGATGTGACCACCTCGTACTTAAAAGCTTAAGGCTTGTATGTGTATAGTCTTTCTTTTTAAGTCTACTTACAGATTCCTATTAATTGTTATGCATCCTTCAAATCATTGTCTTTGGCTATCTAGAAGGCCTCCTCGTTCAAGGACCTGGCCGAACCAGTTTTGTGGTCCATCCGACAGGCCGCTGTGGCCGCCGCCTCGACTTCGGCTGTCGATTCGGAAGCACTGGGAGTTGATAATGTGGCTGACGCCAAGGGGGATCAACTGCGTCAACGTCTATTCGGCTGTATCCTTCTTGTTGGCGGTGGGGCAACCAGTCTCGGAGGCTTTCTCCTCTCCAAGTGGCTCACTCGCGAACTGCAGAACCTCGTGGGTGATGGCACGAGTGTGGAAGTACTAACTAGACCTCAGGGTGTCTCCGACCTTGCTTGGCAAGGAGCGAAACTTATGCTTAACACGGACGCAATCTCCGACCTTTGGCTTACCCCTGCCGAATGGAATCGCTACGGCTCTCGACTACTGCGTGAGAAAGCCCCTTTCCCTTGGTAAATGGGAGGCGGTTGCTATCGTAAACTTCACCTGTATTGTACGTCTTTTCCTTTTTTAGAACATTTGTAATTTAGTAGAAACAAGATTTAACTATTATTTTTTTTTTCTTCGGAAGTTTTCTTTTACTCGAAGAGGCACCTTTTCATGATCCCTTTTTCGTTGAGGGGTGGCTATGCTTCGGTACACTTAAATTGGCATAACGTTTGGGATGCTGGACCCTCTGAAATCTCAACACCGGAGGCGAATCCTATCTCAGTTTTTTTCAGACAGCCCTTCAACGTACTGTCGATCAAATCGTTGTCATCGTCTGACAGCAAAAAGTCATTAATGAGTGCAGTGTTATTTGCGATTTTTTCAATCAAATTATCCACTTCTACGAGGTTGCATGGCACTCGTGGCCGTTGTTTCGGCAAAAGTTTTTCGGATGTTACACTCTCCTCGTCTGCACTACAAAATTGCTGGGTTAGGTATGTCTCCACGCCTCTTTGTTCAAGGTAATCGGTTTGCAGAGTCTCGTCCGAGACAATATTGGTGCCAGTCAGAGGAGAGAGGAATGTACGTGCATCTGTTACTATGGGAGATGCCTCTCCAAACGAAAGGGTTGAAAAGACAAGACGCGGGGTTGCTGGATTCTCCTCCACTACAGGCGCGACAGTCATGTCATCTGGCGTAGTCTCCATCAGTACTGTCGGAGTTGGTTCCATTTCTTCGGGTTCTTCTTTTTCTTCATGATGCAAAGTTGGTTCTTTTAAGGTGCCTGCAAACTGATTCACCACACATGTTCGAATAAGTGTGGATGTTGTCATTGATGTAGACGCCTTGGGGCTGGGTTCCAAATCAGTTGTTAGGGTTACTAGAGGATTTATTTCGCTTAGGCTATGCTGCGCTTCAACAGGAAGCGGTTCTATTAATGCAAACTTTTCTTTTGCTTCCTTCATGCACATCAAACAACGACTAGGTTCTGCCGAGTTCGCGTAAATGTTATGAGGATTATTTCTTACCTTATTTACTCTAGATTGTAAGTAGTCACTTGAAATAAAGGATTTTAAGTTATATAACAAAACTTGGAGAGCTTTTTTTGTTGGGGATTTCAAATTTTGTGAAGTCTTGGGACTACCAGATCGCCTTTGTTTAAATTGCTCCAAATCTCCCTCCTCGGTGACAACTCTCTGCTCGAAGGTGGTTAGACCGGAATGCAGGAGAAATTGAATTGACTGTTGCATCTCAGCGATGGGGGTTGTCATTAAGTCAAGGCCACAACCAACGCTGTATATCATCTCAGAAATTAGTCTGGTAGTGTATGAAAGAGTCAGTGGTTTGGCCTTCTCTTGAAGTATTTCGTGTATCTTAAACATATAAGCTAGCGTAATCAAGCGATCCTTCAGTGCCACCGACATGGTGTCCCAATTCTCTGTTATGTCAGTAAAGGAGTAATGATAGAGCCAAGCGCTCTCCAGGCGTTTGGATAACTTATAGAAGCCCTTGTGACGGATTAGCTGATCCAATGATTGCAGTAACGGTAAAGCGAGACGATTCCCGCCGGCCTCCAAAAGGAGGTACTTTGCAAGACGTTGAAATAGAGAGCATCGTTGACCCCCGTGCTTGGTGCACAATAATTGGGCAGAATTAGCACTACAGTAGCCAGGACACCGATAGACCAGCATCTCAAATACCCTAGTTGTTGGAAGTAGACGTTTTTTACGCACCACACTAATAGTGTAATCAAGGATGTCTTTGAATTTGTTACACTTCTCGACCCACTTGTTAGCATACCGTAGAGTGAATGAATCAGAGGCTTTCAATGTTTGCGTATTGCTACTGAATAAGACTGGAAGAGCCTCCAGAATATTACGTCTAGCCGCGATAGTCATCGGCCGAATTTCGCGCAATTCAACCTCGTCATCATCCTCCAACCGTCCGTTGATATCTGTTGCATAGCTCACTTCACCATTATCGACAAGTTGGTTGTCAATGAGCAGTTTAATTACGTCCAACCTCCTCATGTAGACGGCCAATGAAAGTGGACGTAGGTAGAGTACAGTGGACCTCTTGTACATGGCCTCACAATCACTGTTGTCACAAGTGATCTTCTCCGGTGTGTCGGGGATTTGAAAGATGTGTTGAAAGATATCGGGATGCTCTCGACTCATCGCAGTTAAGCGGTTGTTTGCTCGACTACGAAAAGTGTTGATCATCCATTTGGTGTAAGGATGATCCCATGGTGTGTAAGGAGGGACAGAAAATTTGGTGTGGCTAAAAATGGGAGGCGACGGGAGAGTAATACGTAGGTTCATTTACACCACGACGAAGGTGACCATGTGCTGCTGCCCAATGTTCCTCACATACCGCGCCAAATTTAAAGTAAAGCGATCGATAGAAAAGGGGAAAAAGATCGTGCGTGCCCATCCCTACGCCCTTTGACGTGCGGTGTCATAATGCAATCATGAAAGCGGAAATTACCTAGCTATTATCAGAAATGTCGAAGTAGACATTAGGTGAGTTCTGTTGGCGAGATGTCATGGGTGAATAATGGCACCACTCGGTCGCCAGGTTCCTTTAACCTTCATTCAACTGAGGGTAAACTTTGCTCTCCCAATTTACTTCCAACGCATTGATCAACAATCGCTAAAACACCCACTCACTTTTGACTGCAAAATCCCTAAAACGCATCAAAACTTCATTTCACACAAATTGCGTCTTGAGCTGGCATTGACGGTAAATTCAGACATGCGATACCTTTGAAGAAATCCTGAGTCTCAAGGAATTGATCTGACCTATTGACATTTTGATTAATTCAACACAAGGTCATGTCAATGACCTCGAAAAAGAACCCCAACTTGTGGCAAGCGCACTCAAATAGTCATGTCACGGATGAGCACAAAAGAAATAAAACCAATAAGAAAGAGGTAAAGGTTTTAGTGAGGAAAACCAGCAAGGAGAGGAGAAAGAGCAAAGGGTTGAGTTTTGCCGAAGATAGGTAAAATGAATTAGCCAGTCAGGAGAGGGAATGGGTGGGTAGGGGAGGAGAAGTAAAGAGCGGAGGTGGTAACCAGTGTCGTTAGCCGATCGAATCCCCAAGGAACTCCATCACCACCTTGACGGAGATTGCAAAGATGCCAAAAAGGATAAAAACAGCTACAAAAGGTAGCTGGCCGCCTCTACCACCGCCAGTCCCACGCTGGGCATTAATGGAGTTTTCCACATCCATGACCCCAGGAATGCCACTTCGGGAGGAGGACAGGGAGGAATTAGCACTGGCCTGAGCAAGCAATTGCTTCGCTTTTATCTCCTATGGGTTATAATAAAAAGAGGTGATTCCTTTTTGAAGACGAACATTATACCAGCTCCAGGTTCGTGTCCACCTTAAAAAATACAAATCAACAGATTCAAGGCCGACACTCGAAACAGCGACATATTGTGCCTGAAGTCATGAGGTGAGTACTTTGTGTTTAAAAGATGAAACTTTGTGTAGAGAAAGAGAAAG
>NW_020170448.1:301030-315772 GCF_000524195.1 Echinococcus granulosus | reverse complement strand
ATGTATTTATAAGGGATTCTCCTAAGCCTATGAAGACACTTACAGCTAAAAAGTTCAAATCACTAGATTGTCAATCACGAGGACTTCAAGGCAGGAGGCGTTTTGAATCACGGATCAAGCACAAACAGTGGAAATGGAGTAGCCTAACCATGTGGGAAATTGGTTTGTATAAATCGAATCGGTTAACAAATAAACCAGTTTGTTATGAGACATCAAATGTGCGGGATTAAACTAGCCAAAAATTTCAACAAATTCTGCCTCTGAAAATGCAACAATCGAGATAGAGGGAGAGGAGTAGTAAAAAGTGGTACATCAGGTATGGTGGCAAAGCAGTGAGTGAATAATGGATGTGTCAAAGAAACACTTTGGACCAATAGGCTTATTTCGAACAGAGAATTTTCAATTCACTTGTGCTCAATCCGAGGCTTGGCAATACCATCACACAATGAAGCAGCAGATACGCCAGTAACGTGGGTAATGAAACACTAAACGCCCAACTCACTGAAACATTATGTCGCAGAGCGATTGCAGACAATAAGAAATTTTAGCTACTTTAGCAGCGACGTAATGTTAGGAACCCAAAGCATCATGGTACGCAGACGCCGTAATTCTCAGTTATATGCGAAAACCTACTCTATTAGGAATGAATAACTAGGCAGGAAAATGGGACCACCTGTTTACAAAGCGATAAAACGACTTACCCGAACGACATCAGGAAATAATTCTACAAAAACTTCGTCCTTGAGATTAAATTCGGCACTATCCCTAGCCATGATGTGTTTTTCGTAAGTTGAGGTTGCTATACTGCCCATAGTAGGAGTGTCTTCCAGCATGAAACTAAGAAGACCTGTAAGGATCGTTGAAACCGACCAGGCTGGATTCCAGGTGTCGGGATGAAAATCGCTTATGGAAAGACAAAGTCTTAAAAGTGAATAATTAGCAGTTAGAAATGTACCTTGTATTACAGGCAAACCGCCCATTAGGAGTAATTATATATATAGAAGGGGGCCGGAAAGGGTATTCCTTAGGGAAAATCAGTTTTCCATGGTAGTATCCACCATGGTAAGGGGAATCAGGGGGTCCGCAAACCAAGTAATGCCATTCAAAGATATTTGTGTGAAGAGGATGGGCGGTGACGAAGGGTACAGGATCACGAACGAGCCTCAGGTAATCTTGCTGAAGCCTTTGAACGGCCACAGATAAGCCTCCTTTGTGAGTAGGAGGCATAACCGCAACAAACAAAAGAAGGAGACTCAGGGGCGTTAAACGTAGCCCGAAAACGGTGAGTTTTTTATGCACTTTAGAAAGGTTTATGACGAATTTAAAAATAACGGCTGGTCGATGTTTACATTAAAAATTTGTCACAATCACTGAAAAGCGAGACCCTCCTGTATGTTTGTAAACTGTTATCAAGTATTATTTAAGGTAACATTAATGTCGACGATGCTCTCTGATTAAATGGGGTGCTAGCACTACCGATAGATCCGCTTTCCTTGCCGGCACACTAGATGCACGGTTCTCTATCCCAGGTGCTGGATTACTCGTGGGATTATGTTACTTCCCTCTTTTGGGCACGTTATCCCAATCCCTATGCGTAAGAAAGTACCTCCATCTACTTCCTAGTTCTCATGTTCTTCATGAAGATGTTCTCGAAAGGCTTCTTATTGATGATCACACATTGTACACAAAACGAATTATAGTCAAGCGAGGATTCGGTAAAATTCCCTTTTGGCTGAGAAAGCTTTTGGCAAATCGAAAGGAACTAATTGTTGAAGAGTCCATAATTGATCTGGGAAAGAGGGAGATCCTTACAAGGACGCGCAATTTCGGCGGTCTCGCTCGCTATGCTGTGGGTTTCATTAGGACTTATCTGCTCCTTATCTTGTGCATTAAGTGATTGTAATAAAAAATCCATTGAAGTGTTTTGAATTGGTCTTAAGTCTAACTAGTCTCTTCAGCTCTGCAGTAGATATAGTAGATTGATCACAGCCTCCTGGAATTCTGATGTTTCATGCTTTGCTATCTCTGATTCAGCACCTACGCAAATGCTTTCGGATTATTTTACTGAATATGTTTGTCTTTCGCAACCATAGCTGTCTCTTTGTTTATCCTGTTCTGTGAATTTTTTTCAATGTTTGTTTGAATGGTGCTTTCCCTTTTCTTAGGTTTTGACCGAGGACTGCCGTTACGTCCCAATGTTAAGGGATCCTAGCTCCACTCAGATTGACCGCTATTTTGTACTGCAATCCTCCCTCGGAGTCAAAATTTTGCACCCCTTATGGTCATTCCTAAAACGTCGATACACTAATTCTGCTGAGAGATCACTCCAAGGTTACCGGTTTATCTGTCAACAGTTTGCTGGTCAACTAGACTCTCATCCGAATGCTGTCTTATCGCCATCCAAAATCGCCTGCCGCCTTAAGGATTTTGCTCTTAACAAACGACCACGATTACTGCTTGCACAAGCTGGCAGTAAAAATTCGGACTAGTAGACTTGTTTGTGTACAGATACACCTTATTAGGGTAGTTTAGTGAAAGGTCTTTAATTTGCGTTTGTTGTTTTGTCCTGGTTCTTGCCTGTATTGAGGATAAAAAAGGCATTGTTTTCCTTCTGATATGGTTATGACTACCCATAAGAACAAAAGGGTGCCGATGTTCGCAGTATTGGTGCATGCACAAGTTGGTTTTTCCCCTTCTTGTCACAGCCATGTAAACAGCCAAAAGTGTGTCATGAATATTCCACGAGGTTTTGAAGATTTGCGACGAATTGTTTGGGAGTGAGAACGCCTGTCCCTCCTAGGATAACTTCCCAATTCCACCCGGCTCCACCGCCGTTCTTCAGCACGTGCTGGTTGCTGGGTTGAGAGGGGGGCAGCGAGAGGCCACTAGACTTGTGTGAGTGCCTCCCCAAGTGACCGCGGTTCTTCACATGTACGCCTGTTGCTGGACCCGACGACTTGTCGCTGGCTGCCAGGCGCGCCTCCATGCACTAAAAAGGGGAATTTGCCAGATGTTTTTAATTACCGGTGGGGCACTCTCATCTGTTGCAGAATCACGCATGAATGCGACTGCTAATGCAACTTTTGGCGCTCATGTTGGTTCACTCTTGTCACCATGGCAGCGAGTGTGTATGTACCCTTTGGGTGACAGAATAGCAGACGCGCGTCTCGGGCCAGGTGATTCCCCCGACCACAAAAACAATGAGTCGTGGTCCGCAGTGGTCCGACATGGACGTTTCGCCGAAGATGGAGTCATCAGCACTCACAGTGCTGCGCCCACTATCAGAGCGCTGCTTCTGTCGATTACTGAGGTCGGGTGAAGTGGGTATGCCCCCTGCCGGGCCTTCACTGCCGCCAGTCCTCGTCGTCGAGGGAGGTTGGGGAGAGGGCGCCCGGAAACGTGCCGAAGGACCACGTAAGTCGCTGCTATTCGGGACCGCTAATTGATCTGTGGGTTTGGGAAAGGAACCCACTTTTGACAGGGAGCCCTGAACACCCGGAAGGTAGGGGAAGCACTGTGAGTCCAAGCTATCCGAGATGCATTTCTGGATAATGGTAAAATCATTCCTTTAGTATTCATATGGAGGAGTGCCTGATTAATCAGTACGGCAACCATTACTCCTGGTCTCACTTCTATCCAATGTATTCCTGTGTGTTTGCGACAGATACTTTTTTTTCAAGACAACGAGGGAGTGCTGTTTCTTTTTCTAGGTCTCATTTACATTCTTTTCAGTATATACAATGCAAATGGCTTGTGTACATTCGCCTTACCAGTGAGCTGGCCTTTAACCCACCTCAAGTAGATCATCGAGATAGGGCACCCATCGCGAGAGAGCGTAGGAGTTCTCATCTACGTCACGCAAACGTTTTCCCTTGATGGGCAAATAGTACTGAATGAAGGAGGGGGCTGATGCAAGACTTGGCAGACCTCTAAACAGCGGCGAATCAAACGATCCATCCTAAAATAGACAAGTAGATTTAGCAGGATTTTGCTTATAGGGACTGAATTATTGAAAAGTGAAGGATCTTGGTGCCAAGACAACAGTGAAATGCAGACTTGTGGATGAAAGAAGTGCGTGGGATTACATACAACGCTGGAGATCAACCGTGCACCCATGATGGAGGACATTGCTGCAACAAGAGATTTGTAAGTCAGTGAAAGTCGTGCATAGTCGAGGAGCTTTTCCAAATTGGCCTCCAATATACCACCTGAAAGCAATTCATAAAGGATTCATGGATTAATCAGTTTTTCTTTTTCATGCTATCTGTCAATGCATCGTGAGTGACATTCGTTTGCTTAGCAACCTTCACGATTACCCTAATTGATATGAATGAGTGGTTTAATTACTCACGTTAAGATTAGTCTTAACCCATTAATCTGAAATTTACATGGCAAGGCTATCGAGAGTAGTGGGTCCTCTCCAACGTGATACTTCTATCTGTGAGGCGGGTTCTGGGCGGTTGATTTTTCTTGTATCGCATAATGCATGTTCTTGAAGCGTTACACGGCGAATTGGGTGAGAAGTTAGCTTTTGGGTTAGTTTCAGTTGACAAAGCCGACAAGGTGAAATTATATTTGCCGAGGTCAACCGTGGGGTCGAAGTCGTGGAAGCCACAATAAATGATACCGTACTGGTAAGCTCACGCACTGTCACAGGGGCATTTGACAAGCCCCTGCGGTGATTTATTGCAGGAACTGCACAATTTTCTTGGTTATCTGGCAATATTCCTTAATGATACATGTGAGTACATCTTTTTTGAGTGACATCTGGCTAATTGACTGTGTGAATGTCAAAATTCACTTGATCACATCACCCACTGGTAAATTCCATACAAACTTGAGACCAACAGACATTACGATTTATTAATTACTATTTACTGTTTGAACGTGGTCTATTTAACTGCTTTTTTTCCTAGGTAAAGCGATTGCCCTACCTTGTGTTATAACGTAGATCAAGATCAGTCGAAATCTGTCCACTTCAGTCATTGAGTCCGGTTTCAAGACGTTCACCAACGACATCATTGGATCTGGTAAAGTATCGCCGTGTGCAGTTTGTCCCATGACCAGATCCTATGGGGTGTGCAATAAACAATTCATCACAGGGTTGAAAAAAAAGAAAGAAATACATCCTGGAGTTGGCGTTTGTGATGTTTTCATGGAAAGGCACTTTCCATGTGCACCAAAGTAGACCAATAGGTCATCGGTTTATGTGTTTTCGTTCTTTTGCTTGAAATTTTTAACTCATCAGTAAGTTTTTGAGTTTACTTGTTTACTTAGGTGGAATAAAGTACCTGCTCTACAGTACAAATATTGTTGATGTTCTCCCGGCAAGCAGATAAGCAATAGTCAGTGATAGAGACAAGAGCATTGTAACTGGCTGCTTCCTTTTGATACTGCGGCATCTCATGAACCATGGCCTGAAGAGCGCGTAGATGGGCAGCACTGCTGAGCCTTGAGGCGTTTGAGTTTGCGTCTGGAGGTACATCAGCCCCATAATTCACAACACCAGAGGAGGTGGTGCCTACACTATTAATTGACTCCTGTGAGCCGCGCAGACTACTAGCGCCACTCGCAATCTCGTCCGCCTTCTTTGTTGAGGCTAAAAAGTGGCGTTTGCTCTCCGCGAACGCTCGAAGCCGTGTGGGCAGGGACCTGAAAAAATTTTACTCCATTCAGAGTGACTAATTAATCTTTACTTGGACACATCTGCGATGTGTTCATTGCGCAACTCTTTCCAGAGCTTGTCCTTGTCTGTGAGCTCATATTCCTGACCTTTTCCATATCTAAAAGCCGAAATTAGCTAAACATCATTGTCTCAAAAGTGTCTAGTGCTTCAGGAAAAAGATCATCACATACTTGTAGCTGTTACCGTTAATTTCTTTCAGATCCCGTGTCAGTGATTGCAATGTAAGATCGTGAAGTAGAGGAGTGAGTGGATCGAATCCTCTGTCCAATAAAAGGAGGATACTGCGATCTTTATGCAGGCCCTGGGAATATTTCCAAAAAAATTAAGTATCTAGAAAGAGATTATTGTCTGGTCTTCATGATCTTATATACAGCAGAACGATTAAAATAGAGTGACTACCCCACTTGTTATCGAGTGCCACCATAATCAAGGTGGTGAAACATTATCACTTGGGTAATGCATCACATTCAAATCAAGAAACCTTATTTTCTGGATAAAGTAGGAAAGAGGAAGTAGTCGTCACTCACCTGGCCCAATTGTGGATTATCTCCCTTGTGTTTTGTCAGCTTTAATTGTATAAATTGTGCGAGTTCTAGGTTACTTGAACGCCTTAATATTAAAGGGATGCAAAATTAAGTATTTTCGAGTGGGTGCAGAGTGCACTGATGCCTAGGGTGATCTGACGTAGCAATTATGCGGTTCTGTGATAGCTAATAGCCTTGATTTAAACAATTAAACTAATAATTAGTCTATCTAACATAAGAATTTGAACTTAGTGATTCAACCATACTTTTCCGTTTTTAAATGGTGTGGTAACAGATTCTAAGTTGTACCAAGGTGTGAATATACAGATTAATCTTTATATTTTACTAAATTTTCAATTGACTTACTTTCTATATCGAATTTTAGGATATTCGTTCAAGGTTACACACAGTGTAGCAATTTGCTCGGCTAGACTCTCAAGTCGATTGTTCATATCTGGTACACGATCCACAGGACATGTATAAAGCCATGCCGTTTCGTGACAATTTATGGAAAATATGTGGGATTCGATAGGCAGGAAGCCGATATTGAGAATAGTGAGGGCCTTGAAGTATCTCACACAGCCAGAAACAGAGATTTGTTTAAGTATTTCATCTGAGCATGCTAAAAAATGGGAAAACCGTGCTGTTGGAAAGGCAGCATTAACAAAAGAATTCACCGAGTTAGTAGAAATTAGTTTGGCTGGCCTAGTTATTGAAAAAAAGCAATCATAATGACACGAAAAATCGGCTAAGGTCAAAGGGACACAAAGCAGTGGTCTTTAGTTTTCCACAAACACCTTGTTTAAAGAGTCAGCAAACATTAGTTTTAAATGTTATAAAGGGGTTTCAAAGTTTTGTCGACAACCCGAAATAACGATTTACCTATCGTAAAATAGACATAAGCCGCCGTGTAGTTTTTTGGGTTGTTTGTAAAATCCCTGAGAAGACGGCTGACAGACTACATGTAGATTTAAAATAAAAGAAATTGTTATTACGTCTTTGCATGGCTCAAGAAGATAAATAGCCTCCATAGGCAGATTTCGCCTCTTCTTTGTTATGTTTTCAACCACTGTAATGGAATACGCATTAATTATTATACGTACAAGTGACTCCTGTGTCCATAATATCTTGCATTCTCAGACAAGATGACAGTATTTCTGTCGAGCGCTCATCCAAAACGAGGACTCGCCAACCCTTTGGTCTGCTTTTAGGACAGAAAACATGCTCAAGAAATACTAAAAAGGTTAGCTTGTGCTAAAGACAATAACTTCTTGAAACTTCCGATTCTAAAGCCATCTCTAATTGTGCGGCGCTTCTGAAAGGACGATGGTTATCTCAAACAAACTCCGCGTCCAAAAGTAATTTTCCAAAACCCCTAAAAAGTTTTGCTTACGCAAAGTATGCCTAATAAATGTGCATGTAGACTCCTAAAAAATTTTTGCACTCGACCAGCTCCATCAGTGAAGCATATGACTCCCTAAGAAATAGTACTACAATATTTCTAGTTGCATTTCAAGTCATACTTCTTATTACATAGTTTTGGCGAAGCAACTTCTTCCTAGTGACCAGAAGACATCGTTTCAATTCCCCCGTAAATGCGCGGGCGCCTCAGTTTCCCCAAGTCGTTCAGCAAAACTGGCGTTCAGCTACTCGTTTTGGTAGCACAGGCTGCAAAGAACATACCCATCGCACTCTCGTTTGACATCATGTCATCCATATTATGCTGATATAGTCTTCTAGCCCTTCTGCTCACCGTCAATGCACCTTCTGCCCTGATATTACTTCTCCTCCCTTAAGGAATGCCTCTGGGCGCCTCAATACACAAACCCATCCATGTAGCCTTGGCTCCGCTAACTCTGTCCCTTGAATATTCTACATGTTGGTAGCACGTACCAGCTACGCCACTTGAGCTTACAACGGCTTAACGGGAATATTTGGAATGCAACAGCATGTCAGCAAGCCTTAAGTAGATCGGGCCTGGACCAAGGCCCTTTTCGTGCAAGCGCCTACTAACCGTACCGAGTTGGACGCGCCCTCACCCTGCATAAAGGTACGTAAGCGATTGCATGTAACAAAAGCCCAATTCGGAATGAATCTTTTGCCCAAGAGTGTAAATACACTGCATTTTAGCAAACAACCACCGTCATAGTGGATTATTGCAACATTTTAGTGATGACGATTGTACAATGAACACCACACCTCTGAATTAGCTACAAGCAAAAGGCCGTAATACAACACAAAGTCACAACCTCTTCAAGTAATTTTCGTCCTCTTCCACACAAAAAATTAGGGAAACGCGAATAGACTCAACTGTTGTAGTGGCTGCAATGCGATGTTGATGAATGCTTTGGTACTAAAAAGGGAATAAGTGTTTCAGTGCAAGGTCTAATGCCTGTTTACAGCATAAATGCTTTTTTAGGCACACAATTAATCACACCTGCTTTTTCTACGGATAGAGTTCCACAAAAAACCACTCACAATCACCAAAATTTTCACTTTCCAAAAATATTCTTTTATAAGAGCATTGTTTAGTCATAGCAGTAGTCCAAAATCGAGTACGTGCCTTGTAACAGATGTTGGACAGAAAAACAACTCCAGCAACTAGTAGATGGGATGATAGAAGACACTAAGTTGAATCTAGTTATTGTTTCCAGAGTGTGACATCCTTCACGTAAGTACAACGGGCGGCTCAAACCTCATCCAACCATTAACATTTTCAGACAAAATTGGGAATGCGCAATGGGAGCTGACTGCCAAGAAACAAGTTATTTAAATTCCACCTAGGCATAATCATTTTGTATCAGAAGCAGTTTTTAATAGAGAACGGACGGTGAGAACTGATCTGCAGCATCTAGTAAGGGGGTAGACCAAAGCGAGAGGGATCGAACTCCTCGAGACTATTGAGTCGAACGATGCGGGTCTTCTCTTCCTCAGTAAGTCTGGAATCGGTGGGGAAGCCAGGATCCTCGATAGCGTCTGGCACCCACACCACGAACATGCCTGCGGCCAAGCCGGCCTGCACGCCGTTCCAGGCGTCTTCGAAGACCAGTGTCGATTCCTCACGCGCCGAAGGGTCGTTGAATCGCTTCAATGCCACCTGAAAGACGTCCGGTGCGGGCTTGCCTCTCAAAACCTGAAATGAATGAGCCGTAATCGATGAAAGCATAAAATTAGGATATCCCGACCTTTTCAGAAATGAGAAAAAAATTTGAAAACCAGACGGCTTATGATTGAGTTTTTGACAATTATGCAGTTTACGTCTTTCAAAGAACTTCTTTTGGAACCAAGGACACAAGACCAAGAAATGTATTTTAAAGAAAGACGATGAACCAAACCATCGTCCTGTAAGAAAAACCAACCTATATCAACTATGACAAGCATCGATTCGTCACTTAATTCCACCTCCACAATTGCAAATAAACCAAGTCTTGCCGATAATTATCAAAAGAACGGATTAGTTTGAGGTTAACTGTAAATAAGCAAATTCAACATGAAACCTACCGATTGTATCTCCGATGCTAGTTTATATACAATGGAATATTTACGATGCTAGTCGCTGCAAAAATGGTCTCCCATAACGGGTGGCCGCAGGTCATACAAGTAACTCAAAGAGAGGGCCAATTCGTATGCTGTTTGTCATAAGTGATGAAATAAAGGTTTTGCACCTACATCAGCCGGTATAAAGAAGTGGTAGAAGCTACTAGGCAAATGGACCACCAAATCACATGCAGTGACGAGAGACTGTTAACTGTTTATTCCATTTATCTCACATAAGAGCGCAGTGTATTTCAGTGTGTTTACTGACTAATCAACAGACTTGTGGTATTAATAAAAGTACAGATAAACAGCAGCTAGAAACACCTATGCAAAAAAGAAACACATGCAGATTGTAAGATGCAGGATTTAAAAAGTGAAAAATGGGTTGGCATCGAAAAGCAGGCGTCTAAAAGTAAATGTTAGTAGGAGCAAAAAATTTTTACAAACGGAACAACAAAAATCCGTACCTCTGGGTCGTCACCAGCTGTGACAACGTGGCTGATATGCTGCCACACTTCCCTGTGATTCCACATTTTGTGTGGAACCTGTTGCGATGTTGAGCCAGAGGCAACTGCCATTGGGATAGAATTCTGACTGAGATATTCTATTAATCTATGCACACCAGGCATCAGTGTAGCAGTGTGCCAAATTTCGAGAGGGAGCTCCTTCTGATAATCTTCAAGGACTTCACTGGGTGCCATAGGGAGATCATATTCTTTACACATTATATTTGCGGCCTCCATGGGCGTGCGTCCCATCATAAGGCGTTTCACTCTATAGGTGTATTCCTTGCCATGTCTTGATAGAAACTTGGACAGCTGATTTGTATATATCTGTTCAGAGTTAATAAGAAGGCCATCAAGATCAAAGATCACATGGGTTACTCGCACCTTTTCGTGCATTCTGATAGAAGCGGGTGAAAGTGTAAGCCAACAAAATAGTGAGAGCGAACAAATGCAATAAAAATTGTTTTGGTGAGTTTTAGGAATTAAAGTGAAAATTATTGTGTTTAGGAAGCTAAATGCATTTCACGAGAAGTGCGAATTGATTCTACAGTAGCGGTAGTGCAACATTTAACATAAATGAAAAGAGCAAGTAGCATTTGCATTCTAATGTGCCTTTTTGTTTTATAAAAATGCATTTGCCAATTAAATGTCTAGTGCGTTTTATATACTTTTCACTCACACTAGTGTTTCGTACAATTTACAAATAAGGAGCGACTCACATTTTAGCATGGACAATTCGGCGGCGATCAAATGTAGCAAATTTATGATGCAAATGGTACTCTGACTAAAGAAAGCTCTTTTTGGGCATTTTATATTTGAGTGCCAGCAAAGGTGAATGCTTACTGCACGTTTACTGAAAAATTAATGCTATTGTGTTCGCTAAGCGACTAATTGTCGTGCCATGCCAAATCCAGATCGTTTGCAGACCCGTCTGTTAATAAGTCTGCACAACTTAGATTTCTATTAATCATGTATGTTTCAGCCAATGCATTAAAAAACTTCACAGAAGCGTCTTTTAGTTAAATGTGAAAGCATTGTGGATTTGAAGATCCAACTTGTTTTTAATGCATAAGTTGCTGTGTTACACTGTTTCTGCTCATCCCCACCACAACTGTAGGCAGGCTTTGATTTCTAGCTGGGTTAGCTTGTCTTTAAGTGCAATTTTTATGAGCTGCTTGCGCTATTGTTTTGTAAATTTTTGCTAATTCTACAGCGAAATAGTTTAATTTGACTGGACTTTTGTTTGGTCGAACTGCGTTTCACGGTTGCTCACCTCGGTATTACGTGCACCGGTCTCCCCTGCGGGCGTGCTCTATCAACTGCCACTTCCAGATCTGTTTATATTTTTACATTACTTCAGCTCACCGTTACATGGTTGAAGCTTGCAACAACTTAGAAGCAGATGATAGCTTTTCTCATGAAAAATGGAGCTCAATATCAACCAGAACGTATCCGACGCTTTTTATCGGTACAAAATGCCCCAACTCTCGGCTAAAGTTGAAGGAAAGGGGAATGGTATTAAAACGGTGATAGTGAATGTGACAGATATCGCCAAACGTCTATATCGGAAACCTATTTGTAAGTTTACACTTTTGTCGATGACTTGTAGATGTCACCAAGTACTTTGGCTGCGAGCTGGGCGCCCAGATTCATGTCGATGATAAGAATGACAGGTACATAGTCAACGGTGCCCACGATACAGCTCGGCTGCAAGAGTTGCTTTTCGGATTCATCAACAAGTTTGTACTGTGCTCAAATTGTGGAAACCCGGAAACTACCCTCCAGGTGAAAGTCAAAGCTGGTGTTGTTAACACGATTTGTACTGCCTGTGGGAATCGGGGGCAACTTGATCCTAGACATCGTTTAACACAGTTTATCATCAAAAATCCGCCCGGGGACGAGTCAGCAGCGACGGAGAAAAGAGGTAAAAAGGTAAAGAAGATGAAGAATGGTAAAGATCAACAGCCTGAAGATGACGATCAATCACCTGCTGGAGATGATGCTCGAAATAGCCAGAGTCTGTCGGAAGATGAGGATGTAGACTGGGGTGAGGATACAACTGAAGAGGCTCAAAAAAGACGTCTTGCTGAATTGTCTGATATGGCGCGGAATTTGACAGTAAATGCCGACATAGAGAAAACGGAGACTGAGAGAGCCAATATGTTCTTTAAGCTTATTACTCAATACAAACAAGCTGGCGATGTTGTCTCACGTGGTCAGGAGCTGAGAAACGAGGCTCAACGGTTGAATTTGGGGAATAGGTCTGTATTAATCGTCGCCGAGGTTCTCCTGTCGGATCCAAAAACAATCGTGACCGATATTAAATGCTACAAGCCAGTCTTTTTGCAGTTTACTCGTGTTGGTGATCAGCAGCACAAGACACAGGGCTATGTGCTGGGGGCCATGGCAAGCCTAATTGAAAAGCACTTGGATGAGTTGCTCCCAAAGGCATGTCACGTTCTCAAAGCACTCTATGATGATGACATCGTGGAAGAGGAAGTTATTCTGTCATGGTTCGAAAAGAATGTAAGTTGGTTGTACTTTTATCTAACTTGTGTTTTCAGTCGGCAAAGCGTTACGTTTCGAAAAATTTAGCTGGGAAGATCGCCGATAAGTGCGCACCTATGTTAACTTGGCTGAGGGAAGCTGATACGGAATCTGATGATGACGATGGCGCTGATGCAGAGCAGGGCTTCGACGGAAATGAGGCTCCGGCGGAGTCTTCCAATTCTGCTGAAATCTCACCCAATCCAAAGCAGCAGAAAGTCGATGAAGTTGATACGGATAGTGGTGACGACTTGGATATAGATGCCATATAGTTTAATGTCATTTCCTGTTCAGTTAAAATCAACTTTGTGTCGGTACTTCGTCTTTTCTTTGTTTTGGTTGAAGCTAGGTATCCGGTGAAGTGCGGGCATTAGGCATGGCCTACTGAGGTCCCGGTCCCTCGCACGGTTAAATTTGAGAGACGTTGTGACATCATTTATTACGGGGATTTATACAGGGTTCGGGGAAGGGGAGGGGTATTATCAGCTGGTTGGGGTTAGGTACTATTTGGTGGGGCGCTTTGACTCCCTCTCCCGCTGTTGCTCCTCTTCGTCGACAGTTCGGTTTAGCATCATGCCGAGGATTCCCGCGCGCTGGGAGAGGGATCGCTGTAGGCGAGCCTCTTCTTGAAGAAGCTCGTCCAACCGAATCAGCTGAAATTGTCAAATTGCCATTAGATGACTACACCAAGTATCAGATGGTCGGTGTCAGCTCTTATGAGCGACATTCAAGGCGTGGAGTTTGGTGCTATACCACCAGCACTTAACGACACAAATCCAGATAGGGATAGGTGGGTCTCACCTGCCGATAGCGCTCCACGTCGATGTGACCGCGTTTCTTCCTCTCCCAGCCCACATGGTGGGTGCACTTTTGTCGAGTGGTGCAACAGAAGCGGTCAGTGGGAGTGAAGACATCCTCAACCAAAGGGAAGCCACAAATAGCATCCGGGGGATATTTGGACTCCTTGACGTGCTCGCAGACAGCACGTAAACGTTTGCAGTAGGCCTTTGCATGTGAATCGTAGGCATCACAGAAGAGCGGTGTCCCACGTGACTGCTCGCGTTGGTTAGAGCACAGCAACGACGCACTTTCCATCTGACATACACACGCAAACACACACAAAGTGGTAGCAATCTTTTGTGAGGAAAAGTTGATACTGTAGCAAATAGCTCAATCTAATCATCTAAGTTCGCGAACTGAATTTACATGCACAGAGTGAAGTGAAAAAAGCGAAAACCCTTGGAAGAGGGTCTAACAGCCTCCAACATAAGCCCGTTTTGCCAAGGGGCAGTGAGGCTCACACTCTGGGACGGTGGGAACAATGGTTTACTTGATCACATCAGTCCATTAAAACACGAAAATTACAGCACTAGAGGCGATTCTACGCACATGAAGCCTCCGTCTGCCCTTATTAAAGTACATCAGGCGTCATCAATGAATGCCTTCATAGAAAAAAAGGGTGACTATAATGCACTAGTAAGCACTGACTACAAATTCACCCTTCCGAGCAGAGAAAAAAGTTGGTGTCATGCTTAATATAAGTAGGAAACAATGACGAAGGTGTAAGCCACACTGCACTGACATCAGATTGACAGATACAGAAAAAATTAAATGAAGTTTCCGGTGTAGTAAAAGAACCACCCATTTCCGCTTTTCTCCCCTCTTCAATTGAAACAGCAGAGGGGAAGTTTGAGAGGCAGGCAATATAATTGCAGCGAGGTCGATCTCACCACTTTGAAGGCAAAGGGAGGGAATCTTTTCATTCACACACACATACATACACACACACGGAGAGAGGGAGAGGTGTAACACAATCTGCATAAAGATTAAACTCAACGCCATCTACACACACACACACACACACACACACACACACACACACACACACACACACACACACACACACACACACACACACACACACACACACACACACACACAC
>NW_020170448.1:275474-300930 GCF_000524195.1 Echinococcus granulosus | reverse complement strand
ACACACACACACACACACACACACACACACACACACACACACACACACACACACACACACACGGAGAGATCGCATAATCACACCAGCTAATGTACCAACTTTAAACACAAACAAGCTTTTTCTACTTTTATTGTGTAAATGGGGGAAAAAAACAACATTTCGCGATAGAAGCGTAGCAGTTTGACAATAAGTGTGTGTGTGTGTGGTCAAAAGAGAGGCCACTTCTCGTTAGCAAGACTGAAGCAGGAGTCTGCTATATCTGCTGGTAGCATAATGCGAGTGATTCATATGCTCCTTACCAGAGTCACACGCATACATACACCTACCATGTGTCCCCCATTAATTTGTTCCAGATAGTTGCATTAAATGGTGGTCCAAAGGCATTGGTTGAGGTTAAAGGGAGGAAAGAATTTGACAGGATGATCCTATTCTCTCCTTTTTTTTCTCCTGCAAGGGCCTGGATAGATGAAGTTTGCGTTGACTACGCATTTAAAGCCTTCCATTTAAATGACTCCCCACACAAAAACCCGGTTAAACCCCCTTTGATGGGGATTAAGGTCTTTGTTCGCATAAGTGGCCTCGCCTGGAGGCGATTATACAACCAACCCGCATGTTAGACCGCATCACCTCCAAATGCCATGACTGAGGATGATCAACACGCTAGCAGCCGCAGGACAGAGACTGGAAATAGACCCAAGTAGTGGTCATTTGTGCAACCAATCAAACCTCCCAAAATAGACAAATTAAAACGATAAACAAGCTAAAAGCCTCTGATGGGATTCGAGCATTGAAAGGAGGAATTTGGATGATCGTTTCAAACATGTTTAAGTGATAAGAGGGGAAGGGGAGGGAGGAGAGCACTCATCAACCGGTGAGGTGGCTCAGTGACCAATTAAAGGTCAAGACAATGAAGAGGATGTGACACCAACCTTCTGGAAGCACTTCTCCATGTGTCGAAGGGCATGACGCATGTTGACTTCCGTGGAGCAGGTGACACAGACAACCGGTTCAGCTTGATCGATGTCTGCCAAGTCGGCGGAAGTTGAAGCAGCCTACAGGGGATAACATTGGCTGTGCTAAATCACAAGACGGCCACAACACCATCGTCACGTGACAGTCTAACCAATCCGTGACCTAGAGCGGAATCAAAAAGGGTTACGGGGCTAAATACTACCATGAACAAGAGAAGTTAACCTGTGCATGTAATATGCTACTCGAAGAAAGCGGCAAATCGGAGGAAATGTTTGCTCAGAATTGTACAAAGATCAAGTCAAAAGGACGCGAGAGACCACGTGGATACCTGTTTAACGAATGTCATGTGGCTCATTCATCGCAAATCTCATCATTTTGGTGAAACATAGCGAAAGAAGAAAGAACCAAATGGCGTAAGGAAGCCAGAAACATCAAAAATGAAAGAAGGGAAAAAACCTGCTTATCGACCACATAAATTCACCCTAAGAAAGCAACAATTACCAATTGAGTAAAGCGAGATACTCATAGAAACAATAAATTATAGAAGAAAAACTTTACCTTTCTACTGAAGACCTAAACGCTGGAAAGCTTTGCAGGGCATCGATACAGTACTTAAATTTGTGTACAAATGTGGCCAATTTCATGGGTAAGGCAGATACTACTAATAATGTTGTTAGCATATGTTGTGGTGATGGTACTACAGTTGTATAATGAGCAGACAACAATGAAGGGAGACATTTTCTGTTGTGCAACAAGTCTTGTTTAGCTTCTATAGATTGTATGACAAATAGGTGGAGGACGTCGAAAGGATTGTAATGCACCTTGTGCATTCCGTGGACAACGCAGCCACACGAAAGAGCCCAAACCTGCCGAGGCTCACCGCACTGTTGTTCGAGTCAGTACTAAGTGGTCAGGTAAGCGGGTATAGCTCACCAAGTACGGGTAAATGAAAACGCAGGGACTGTGAGAAAGTACGCACCCGGCTGCATCGCAAATAATGCAACAGCCACACTGATTAGTATATGAAGAACCTCCAAGTGTGTGAACGGAAAAAAAAATACAAATATAGAGTAAAATTCTCATATTAAGCGGAGACAACCGAATTAAGAGATGCGGAAACGCTTACAATTTGAGCGGGTGTGAGACGCGTCCTATATTCCTGTGCCCGAGCAATGAGTTGATTGAGTTGTTGGTGCCGGTTCTCCAACTCAATCAGACGATTATGGATGGCCATCTGCTCGGCACGCACCTCCTTCAGCCGGGCTCGATCCGTGCGATCTGCGACAGAGTTGAGAACAACACCTGAGGCATCAGAGTACCAGGCAGCTCGGGTCCCAGGCAGAAACCGTTCCAGGCGTCTGCATAAGTAAAGGAGCAACTAATTCAGAAGCATAGAATTCATAGCACCAAACCCTAACCTCTCTCAATAATGCGGTTTCGTCAACAGTGGTGCAGCGTTTTCTACGGTTTCAGAGAAGACTCGACTAGACACCTAGAATGGTAAGCCTCTCTCCCAAATAACATAGCAAAGATTTAAGGTAAGAAACAACTGTTGTTAGGCAACTGCACACTTTACGAAAGGGTGCAAACGTGTCTTTCTATCATGACAAATTAAAGCCAATGTTGCATTTTGTCTGGTTCTAGATGTAGCAGTTAGGAGTATTTTTCTCTTGCAATTAGGCGAATGGTGATTTAAA
The DNA here is from genome assembly GCF_000524195.1 of Echinococcus granulosus. Lineage (NCBI taxonomy): Eukaryota > Metazoa > Platyhelminthes > Cestoda > Cyclophyllidea > Taeniidae > Echinococcus > Echinococcus granulosus. The sequence goes on along the minus strand of NW_020170448.1, from coordinate 298,261 downwards.
CAAATCATAAGAGCTGGAGGGAAAAAGAAAGTCTCGGGTACTGGTTGGGAGTGCTGCGTAAGAATAAAGAAAACCCCCCAAATTTGACATCATTCATTCATTCCACTTTCTTCTGCCTAATAACAAAGCACACAAACATTCTCCAAATGAAAGCATGATCATCACGCTTAAAACGCACCACACATGGCTTATGTATAGACGGGTGAGTGCCTGTTTATGTGTATGTGCTTTTCACCCCGCAATCAAACAAGTGCCAAGTGATATGACTTCCACAGAATAGAAGTACCACCGGATTCAGGTATGTAAAGCAAAAAAGCCCACTTTAAGACCATTATGACTGACAAGTAGCTACAACGAAACGACAATAGATACAAACAGCACTAGACGGTAACCTAACATTTCTTGAATAACAAATGCCACAACGATGACTTGGCGTCCTGTCTTACAGACATGAAAGTCGGAAAAGTAGCATAAATGAATGGAATGTGAAAGGGATACTTATTTTGGGAGTAAATACATTCACAGGAAACTGCATTTACTTGGTACAAAAAGGTAGTTTTTATCGTCCTACGTTTTGTTGCCTGGATGTCGTAAGTTTGGAACCTTCAGGCAATTGGCTGGCTGAAATGTCAAGGCACACACTCGCCAGGTCACATGTCCTGAGGGATATTCTACTAATGGATAGGACTAGAGCATGCTTGTTTTACAAATGTTTCTTTTATCACCTAGCCTCAATTCCGCGAAAACTCTCTACTCTTCGTAAAACTGGGGATTAACGTGTCTAGACCAACCTTTGGTCATGTTTACGATACAGCAACTCGTTTACGCCTAAATCAACTGGGAAGAGGAAGTTGTCGGAGGTGATAAACAAATGGGTTCCAGCCAAATTTACTACCAATAAATGACACAACAAGCTGCAAGGTCTCGCACTATTGCCACCTCCGTTTTAAGGAAAAAAAAACTTCCAGCTGGATAACTGACAACTATATGATGAAAAAGAACTCGTGCGCTTCGTTCCACCATTTGCTCCCCCCCCCCCCGTCCAAAAAAAAAAGAAAAAAAAAATACCGCACCACCACTCACTCCACATTAGTTCTAAAGCACACGCACACCATCTTTTCCAGGAGACTGTTATGTCGTATGTGTGTGTATGTATATATATAGAAGCAATATTCGACCATACTCTGTCAACTCAACTAAGAACCAAAAATTTTATTCTTCTTCGGCTTCAGAAGTAACCGAAACTAGTGGAGAAGGTCTTATCCCCCGTACTACCACAAAACTACACTTCAGGCAATAGAGGGCCAACGTGGGAATACACAACCAATATAAAGTTTACTATGCAGGAAAGAGAAGGCCTAAGCAAATCAATGTCACAATGAATGGTTATGGCGAAAATGCAGGCAATAAACATTAAGTTACGATCGTAGGCATAAAACGCCCCATTCCCGTATAATAACAAAGGCGAGGGAGCATTACAGGTATCAAAAATCGACAGCAGAGGAAGCAAAACCAGGAGCAGGCAAAAGGAATGTTGGGATTTGATAAATGCGGGCCTTCTGATGGCCTTTTGATCGCGGGCACAAAAAAACTACAACTTCAGAACATTTTATGAAAAAGCACTCATAAAAGTGGAATAGCGAATGAGCCTCATGAGGGGAGGCATTCTGAAGATGGCTCCCAACACTTTGACATTCACTCATTCAAAAGTTTTTTTGAAAAAATAAGAGCAAATAGCACTAAATCTAAAAAAGCAAGAGCTTTCAGTGTATGGGCTGCGGTGTAGAAGTAGGCGTTTTCGAATAACAAGGGACAGATATTTGGGGTCCCTAATAGGATTCAAAAATAGGCATCTTAGGATTCTGAAGGGTGGCAAATGTCAACTCTGCACCAAAAGTCACGTCACTAATTTCTTTGCCATGAGGTAATAGGAGATACGATTATACACTCCATAGTTTACATCAGCAGCTTCTCCCGTTGACCTATTGGGGCAGAAATGGTGACATGTCACCCTCACACACGATCGGTTACAGCTTTTCAACAGAATTACAGAGTTATTCTGTTTAAATACCAAACAGGGAATGCTACAGTCATTGAAGTTTCACAAGGACCAATCACAAATGATGGTAAGCGTCTGTGAAATGAAATGACAATGAAGAAGAAAGTGTATTTTTGTACTTCACAAGAGAAACACGGCTTCGAAACCTTCTGAAAGAAGTAGTAATTCACATATACTACTCTCGTAGGACTGTTACACCTTCTAGCCAGTGCCTAGTGTCTCCTGTCCAGCACACATCTGTGTTGGCCAGTTCATACAAGAGCACCCAACAGGGGTAGTGAATGTGTGCATGAGTGTATGAGTGCATGTGTGCACACACCACCGGTTAGTGAAACCTCTTCTGAACCAGCTCGGACAACCCTAATCCACGCATAGCCACTCGCAACTAGAGATAATTTCAGATAGATTTCGTACTCTGATACAGTGCTCAATCATGAAGTCGATTCAAAGCTTTCAGCACTTCTACGTTTCATAGGCGCTCCTACCTATGTCCAGACATTCAGCAACGATTCCGACGACATTTTTGGTAACATTGAAAATTCATACAATGCATGTTGTTAAACGAACATTCACTAGAGACCAATCTCCCGTGGGATGGTACGCACAATTCAATCACTCAAACGGACCTAATAAACATCGAAAAAGACGGGACAACCTTCTGTCTTTAATCAGCACAACGGTATTGATGGCTACACCAAGTTAAAAAGGCGCTTTGACAAGGAAAGCCAGAAGGCTCTGAATCTACATAAAAAAAACCTTGAAACAATTGGATTCCACCAATGTAGAGAAAAGGGGTGTGAAGATCGGCTTACTTGAGAGCCAGAGTTAGACCACACCTTTTTGAGCAATACTTGGTGGCAGAATGGGCAGCAGGGCGGGTGCAGCCAGGCCCCAGGCACTGATGCGGGGATTCAGGCTTGGAATCTGGAGCCGTCCTACCGCCACTCCCATCGCCACGACGCAGTAGCGCCTGGCGGCGGAGAGCCGAGATGTTGTTGTCATTCACTCCGCCACCGACGCCCCCTCCACCATGCTCCAAGAAATTGCCCAGAGACTGGTGCGAAGTAAGCTTATGACGTCTGCGCGAGTTTCTCCCTCCAATTCCACCTTTGCGGAGACGCCAATTAAGGCTAGAGCTTGAAGATTTGCGTGGAAGACCTCGAGATTGATGACGGCCCCGAGCGTCCTCACGAAAACGCTAAATAGATTTCACAATGGGGCAATCACTTTGCTATGCCTTTTACTTAGCACTAGAGGGATCCAGTCCCATAGTCAAGAAGACATATTAGCCCACCACTAACTATAACAACCCGGAACAGTGACTCATTCTTTAAAAAGGGTGACATTCCACATGGATAAGGGTGCAAATTTAAAGCTTCACCTTACTGCTTTGGCTAACACAAAATAACCCTCAGGAGCAAAGAAACAGTTTAATTAACGATAATAGCGCCGCATTGCTGCAAAGAAGAATGTACGTGGGTTTTTGCGTACAGTTAGGGAAAGGTTAATGCAACAGATTACATGTATAACTATTATTTTGGCAACACACACCGATTCATTTAAGTATTACCAAACTCAATGTTATAATATTTACTATTTTTAAACATAACACCATGCCCTCTTCGGACTCCAAAAGGGTTAAATTGTGAGAAAATTAAAACACCTTAGAGGATTCCATGTGCTCACTCCAATCCTCGTCATCGGAGTCGTCATAATCGTCTTCCTTCCCATTATCATCTTCATCGATGTCAACAAGACCATCTTCATCCTCTGCGTAGTCGGAGAGCGCCTCCGCATTGGAATGAAGAAAACCCTGATCAGATCTGCAAAATTCCTCACTCATCCTACCACGAGATTTCTACTTAAAAGTAAAAAAGTATAAATATTTCAAGTGTAATGCCAGAATGTATGCATTAGGAAGAGCCAACTAGAAGAGTAAAATCACGCAAAAAATATGGTGGACAAAATTCCTACAAAAAAGAATTATTGGGAGTGGGAATAAAACATGGTAGGGCAACTAAAACGAAAGGGACACCAAGGATTAGCTCGAAACCAAGTAGGTGATATCCAAGATCGCAGTGAAATTTCAAAGACACCATCAACCAAGAAGATAACAGCTAATTAGGACCAGAATATGCACAGTTTGCATTTTGCAAGCATTTATACGCCAAGGTAAAGGGCAACTAACAGTGGGTGGAATCATGGCAAAATAATCTTGGGAACAAGGTGGTGGAGTGGATTCAATGACAGACAGTGTGCAATCCTTATTATTGCCGCATTATTTGCAAAGCTAAATTTGGGAAAATTCCGATACTAGATCGAGATGTGATATTTACAGCACTTTTGAACAACCCACATAATTAAACCAATAAAAACCAATCTCCTCTCACACGGTAAAGGTCATTTTACTATTCACATGAGAAATGCACTAATTGTTTCCTGTAAGCAAATGCAAAATTTGAGCCTTACGTTTTTTCGACAAGCAAAAGCAATTATTAAAATAATCCTGTATAAGTAATTACCGTAGGTTCAGGAGGCCACATCACCATTTATTACATGGAGTTCGGCTTTAACTCTTCCCCTCCGTTCCTAGCGCTCTCGATTCAGGCAGAGCAAACAAGCATTGGGACCCTCTATTAGTAATGCAACGAAAGAAGCACGTCGATTAAGGTTATGCTTGTTCGGAGTACACATGTTCCTGGGGGAAAACTCTAGCAGATCCGTAGTTAGATTCGTGATACCTAAAACGCTTCTTGCCCAAAAGGTTCCTCCAAAAAAACATGTTTTACATATTATTTTTATGCAAAATAAGAGTTTTTATTTGACTTGTGGTGCTCTTTTATGGCATTAGCATATACCTAAATAATTAGAATTGCTCAATGAATCGTGTGGGTTGGGAGCGTAACAAATCGACACTGTTATATTAGCGGCTTTGCAGTCAAATAAAGTCCAATTTCGGATCTAGTCCTTTCTGTGATACCTGTGTTGCTTGAAACGCTTCTTTTAAGAAAAAAGGGGAGCACACGAATTGGTACCTCGTGACTGAGGAGTAGTCAACTTCCTTCAACCGGCGAAAGATTCCGTATCTGAATTGGACTGTCATTTAGTTAGTGACCTTGCTTGGAGGACAGCCACTGAAAGCACGTTCATCCAGATGTTGCATGTTCTCAGCGTACTCTTTGTCGTCCTCGTTAGCTACTTGAAAACGGAGGAGGTAGTTTCTGGCAATGGTTTTTTCTCCTTTATCAACTTGTCGCAGCATTTATCATTAACGGTATCGTGGGTGATGCCGGCGTCGATTCCGGCCGAAAGTAAATTATGGTATCCCACCGCTGCCGCCAGTGTAGAACGAGACTCTCAAATCTCCTCTCCCCTGCCCCTCATACCCCTCGTCATCGTTATTAGGTTAGGTGGATGGGGAGCGTGGATAAAAGGTTTGGGAGGTTTGGAAACGTAACCTTCTCCTGGTTGCATGACGATGACTGCTCCTCAGTCACGAGGTCCAATCCGTATGCTCGCCTCCTCTCTAAAAGGGACTTTTTATACAGTATAAGCATCACATTTTATACTCATATTTCAAAAATTAACTTGCGAATGCTTATAGTCGCTCTGTTGTCTTTGTATTTATAAAACAGGTGGATTTATTACAAATGAATTTTTTCACTTCTTCACATTTTGCAGACACCCGTTTTGATGTTAGCACGGATCCTTAATATTTGCCAAATTTTCTTAAATCCTAAATTTTTAACTTTGATTGCTTATCCCGATGTTTAGAATTTCTTCAATTCTACTGTATCCAACAGATTAACGTGTTCACATCGTCTTCTCTTTTAAAAAAAATCTTCTCAAATTGTTTAATTTATTTTGACGGTTACCCGTGTACTCCTGTCTCCGGACACGTCCCTGAATATTTTGTAAACCATAATTTTTCTGAAACTATAAGAAAATCTTTTTTGATATATGTGATCATGGAACCCACACTGTACTAATCACAAAAGAACCCTCGGAATAAACATACCACGAACCGTCCCAGATATATCCATGAAGGGTTCTCTCATATCTTCCTAGTGTGTAGGTGGTGTAGGTCAATGAAACTTCTCGAATACCAGACTGTAAAAAATGCACAGAGCTCTTAACATATGCCAACCCTACAGTCACCGATATGTAGTCTCAATTTCTTAGTAAATCATTGGATAAACATCCTCCGTAGTGTTTACTGATATTTGCTGTTTAACCATTGACATTGGTATATAAAAGAAGAGACATTGCATTTCTCTGCAAGGAGTAAGATTTAGGCCGCCTCTAGTCCAGGCATACGGTCACCGATAATAGACATTGGGATCAACTGACCTACCCGTCACAAGCTCATTAACCTCACAAATTGTAAAAAATGCCACAACCGTGAGCAAGAGGCGGCTTGCGAGGCTGCTAGCCATCAGTGAAAGCCTAGCGCTCATTCTGTCTCCCGTCACATACAAAGCACGTGCTTTGGCCGACTTAGGTCTGCCTTCACAGAGGCCGTGCGAGATGCGTCGCATCATAAAGGCTTCGTGCGTCTGTGTGTGTGTGTGTGTGTGTCTTTCATCCCCAAAATCACCACTTTTATTTCCCAACTTGTTTCTCTCTTTAATTCACCTTACTAATTTCTTGAAAGTTAACACAAAGGTGAGTAAATCCCTCTTGAGTTGGCCAAAACCTCTTGAGGAGAAATGCACCAATCAGGTGCAATCTCTGATGTAAATTTTCCTGCCTTTTATTTCTTTAAAATACCTAATTAACTAAAGGATGAAAGATTGCTCAAAGCATTTTATTCAAAAAGGAATCTACAACCTGCAATCTATTGCTCCCTTTGCACCTCCCAATCGCCTTCTCATTCACTCATTCTTTTTCTTTTCTACTTGTTTCTTTTTTTCTTCTGCATCATAAATGTATTGTATTAGTGATTTCTTTGAAGAATAGTGAATTGTTAAGTTGTTTTAACCAAAGTAACGCCAAAAATTAATTGGATTTGCATACCAACAGGCCTGGTGTCATCAATTTATGTGCCGCTTTACCAGTAAAAGAAGAAGCTAAAATGTCTCCGCACTTGAAGCAGTCACAGTCACTGCAATGAGTTGCCTGCGCACTTTACGTACTAATCTGGCATTCCCCAGTCATAACTTATGATTGAGGGGTGCCCTTATCTTCTACTTCATCATCTTCTCTTCCTCCCTAACCCCACCACCCCACTTAATATTCTTTTCCCCAATCAAACGTTATCAAGCAAGTGTCCGAGGCCAAAAAAAGAAGTACAATTTGGTACGAAAAATAAGGAGAAGTTTGCTGGGAGACACGAAAATCATTGGCTTATTTCTGCCCTCTAAATTCAAACTGCGTGCCCCCATTTCGAGAAGGCACATTTTAAGAAGCAGTGACATCTAATTGCCGGATGCTTGATGCTTAAGTAGGCTTTGTATGAAGGGCTAAATAGGATTTACTTTTAATCGACTCCTATGAATTGCTCCGATTTTGAACAACTCCACCAAATTAACCAAGAAATCTTAGCGATAATTCAAAGCCACCTTCAATTGGAATGCAAGGTGACGTGGAATTTGGCGGTCTTAGCGAAGAATGCACAAGAAGGGCGATTCCAGGGAGCAGGGAGGAGAGCGAGCCGGACAGAGGGAGGAGAGAGGTAGAGTAAGGGAAATGGGGGAGAGAGGTGGTGTCAATGCAGGCCCCTTTGGGGGATAACAAACTGAGGGCACCATTCCACCTGCCCTGTGCCAATTCCCCGAGTTTTTTGGCTCCCCACACCCCACTCCATCCCATTCCCCCACCATCGCAGCAGTGATTTACTAACATAGAAAACGCGTTAACATTTAGACTGTGTATGCGTGGGGCACGGGGTAGGCAGGCAGGGAATGCACTCACGCCTGCCTTTGTTAGTCCGAGTTATCATAACCGCAAAGGCCCTTCATCCCTCCACCCGTGCACACCCGCATACACATGCCTGCCTGCCTGATTACTTGCTCACCTTCCTGCTTTCCCACCCGCCCGCCCGGGCAAACGCTGGATGTTTGCCCACCCACCTGATGCCATTCAGGCGATATCTCCCTCGAAGTTACTCCGTCCTTATCGCGAAAGCAAATACCAAACCTAATCTCAGGAAACTTCTCCATGTTACTTATTGCTATCCTAGTGATACAACAGGTTATCCCGTGCGTTAAAGTGCATCGTAACTAACCCAAACAACTAAGCAAACGAAGTCATTCATTCCTTCATTTATCCTGGCTATCCTCCTACCCATGTCACAGACAGATCCGATGAAATCTTTCACCCGATTTATTTTGTTAATCAAAATATAGAAATTCTGACTGGTATTCACCCTGGATTCTAGACATTGGCGGAATTTACTCGGATGACACAAGTACACTACTCACTGCCTCTCCATCCACGGTAGTGCAAATATCCAGTCAATTGGCTAACCAATCATCACCCAACGATTTTAACCAGACTATTAGCCTGAGAATTGGCTGACCTGATTCGTGCATTTAAACATTTTTTGCAATTATTTCTATCCCTATCTGCTGTAAATACTTTAGGAGGTTCGTAAAAATTACTTTTATGTATGGTTGAAGTAGTACTCTTTCATTGGTGGAGGATAATTAAATCTGTTTAAATGAAAGCAAATCACGATGAAAAAGCTAAATGATAATGCAGATAATTGAAAAAAATACAGCAGAGTCTTTGCGGAAAATTTAGTATGTGTGGTAAACCCCACTATGAGAGGTAGTCTGCTGGAGATATCCCGAACGGACAATTAACATTTACCAGGCGGGGATATCAGGGCAAATGTCTGCACGCAGGCATTTCACTAGTGGATAGTTATTCAACCCATTATCTGACTTCAACACCGGCCCACCCATTATGACAGAAATAACCTTTTCAAATGCTGCATTCATATGTGTGAGTGTATATTTGCTTGCTTCGTTATCAACACTCAGGGCATGCCCAGACGCATCTAATAAATGCTTTGATAAATTCATAGGGTAGATTACTTCCAAAGTAGATAAATTAAATAAAAACTTTCTTTTTATATAAACTGCCATCCTCCAATGCCAGTTGCGGGTGATTTTTTTGCACTATTCCAAATTGGAGAGAATGAGTATCCTCTCTCCCGTCCCGTCTTCACCCAGTATCACCGACTTAATAATGTTGAATTCTCAACACTAACTTAAGGGTAACGAGTAAAAGATCAGTGGCGAAATTACCATAGTTTTTTTGCAAGCATTGGAACCGGAACGTCTTCGGAGTTATGATGACCACCACGCCACAGTAGGCAAACATAGCGTAGCCGAGGAAATAAAGTCATTATTTGCCCATTCGTCCGTTCATTCAATTCGCCCATTTCGCCCGCCTGGAGGCCGCCTACCCTTTCATGTGATGTCGGCTAACAGCTCGCCTTTTACATCGACGTGCGCATATCCGTTTTGGGCTGATCGCAGCAGACCGTAAACAGGCGCCCTCAGCCGTCAATCTGCTCCAGTCAGCCTCTTTCTCCCTCTGCGTGTGTTGTAGTTGCAATAGAGGAACCAAACTTTACGTGTGTCATCGAGGGACGAGTCGACAGTGTCTCCATCCCCTTTTCCCAGTTGCTGCAAATGATACGTTGCCTAATGTTCTCCTGCACTTGTAAAAACACCACTTCTTCAATCACATGACTTTAATGCCTACTTCACTTTGGTATTTTCAGCAGAGGAGTAGTTTTGAGCCACACAGTCCTACACTGAGGCAATGAATTCCAACACAGATTGTGAATCACTATTGCCAGCCAGTCAGCCACTCAGACAACCAGGTTATTGAAGCAAAACCATATGAGAAAAATCATTAGATAACTTTTCTTCTAAGGCATAATTGCCCTAAAAAGGATAAATTATTTTATAGCAAACCAGGTTTTTAATGAAGGGCTGCATTTTGACGAGCGGAAGATGGGAGGGATGAGAGCGAATTTGTATTCGTCACCCCTACGCCAGTGCAGTGAAACAATCAAATTTTGGCAGTCAATTTAATGGGTGCCAACTGCATTTCTTTGCCTATTCAGTAGAGGTAACCAACTTCTGGAAATGCGGTGATTTTGGCGTCAGCTCGTACAGGGTAAACGAGATTACTCCTTTCCTGCACTATTATTTGCCGGATAGCATTCACAATAAAATTCCACACCGTAAAACCAATTAGGTGGTAATTAGGTAAATTTATTTTACACGCATAATTGTTATGTCATTGAAGAGTTGCATTTTTGAGTGGTTCTATTAAATAATGTTTAAGCTCAGCTAATGCCGCGATCTCGTAGTCTACAAATCAGGCTCTATTCGGGTGTGTTAATGACTTGGCCTTTGTGGTGAGGTGACTTAAACTGTCTAATGTAGATACTTACGGAAAAGGGGCGAGGGATAGGTGTTAACAGGCGGATATCTCTAAGCCTACATGATAAAGCATGAGAGGTGTGCGCATAACTTTGTCTTTTGTTGCTTCCTAACTGTATCCTCAACCATTTCCGCCTACTTTGATATCTCGATTGAGTTTACGAATCATGTTTGATGAAGAGAGGGTAATTGGTTTCCACCGAGCAATGTGTTGTTCACACTACCCAGAAAAAAGGTCATGCTGTTGAATTCCGAGGCACGTCACACTGAGCGTAGATGGAATGTGTCAAGAAGAAAAATTTTGTAAGTCCTTACTACTGTCAGAGACTAAACAATTGGTTTTACTTACATCCTAAAGTGGCTTAAAACTTCCGACTTTGCCCTCAACGAAGGGGATAGGTGAGAATACGCAACTGTCAATCAATTTCTTCTAGGGAGGGTGAAGGTGAGGGGGTGGTGTGATATGCTAGAGACTTGACATTTGGTAGGCAACACCCAGTATAAGACATTTTCTTATGAATATGAGTAATGAGTAGGAAAATATGAATTTTTTCCTAATGACAGAAAGGGAGACCTTGACGGCTAGGGGAGTAGTTGTTGGAGGAGTTGGAAAGGTAAAAGACCGCACACGCACACACACGCACGAGCAAAGAACAGTTTTGGCCACTAGGGGAGAGATTTTGTAAGATTGTATCTTTCAATGCCCCCATGATACTAGGTTGTGTATTTTATTAATCCCTGATTTGCGTGTTACAGTACAGGAAAAGGAGAAAAACAGGCGTAACGAAGTGAAGCGACAAGAGGTGAATGAAGGATTAAGTGAATGACTGGGGAGAGTCGAGGCGATGCGACGTAGAGGACTTAAAATTGATGAAGAGGGGTATCCTGTTTGCATCAACTAGTGCTCGCGCTGCTAGTAATGATGGTAGTGGCGTCTATCCGATTGTTAATAGTCATAAATTGCCTTCGGCTCTGACAATGAGCATTGACAAAACCTAGCATCACCTCCGAGGGCCGCAAAGTACCTTTTCCTGCCAGTTATGAGGCCTCGATGGCGTAAACCACGCCAAATCATACGATGTAAATAAAACCAGTAGGGAATAAATGAATGACGGAACCCATCATTGAGTGAATAATTGAACAAATCAACCGATGAATGGATTAACCAATCACTGATTTAATAACTAAATGAATTAAAAATAAATGGATCAATAAATGAACAGATAAATCAAGAACGAATGGGTTAATAAGTTGGATTTTGAATAAATAAATTAAAGTGCGGGTTAAATCAATTAGCCAATAAAATTAATCATCCAGTTAATGGACCAATGGGGGAACGAGGGAACGGATTAATAAAATCAATGCCTAAATGTGCCTATAAATCAATTATTCAATGAGTAGACTTGGAATTCCACTTGTCTAATGCATTCTTTCGTCTAATTGCTCGAGAAAGGTATTCACGTACCTTTAATGCGTCACATAGTTGACGTGATCATGCATGTGAACGCATGCCTGTGCACGCTTCTGTCTGTGTGTGTGTGTGTGTGTCAGGTAGGAGTGCCACTTGAAGTCTCTCACCACTATAATACCCTACTTTACATTTTGGTGATCCGGAAGCTACGAAGACAAGAAAAGAAAAGAAGAGTAACTGATAAAATGACCTCTTATAGGATCATACACCTCAAGAACACGTGTGGAGGTGTATGGGATGACAATCGGTTGACATGCTATTTGATGGTCAAAGAAGCATTTAAGCACCATCAATCATTAAGTATACCTGCCTACTTTATTGTGAATAATGCTTAACACCTCCACTATTGTGGCATCACAAGAATGTAACAAGTAGTTGCTACTCGCTGTGTTGCAAATGGACTGCTTTAGTTTGGAACAGCGAAGACAAAAGGTGGATGGTGATCATGCCTTCTCTAGATCTGAGGATACTCATGTATGCTGATTGCGCACACCTCGCCTTCCGAACATCAGGGGTATCGGATGTGGTGAGGACGTCAATCTCTCCTGTAGGATAAAATATCCACTGGACCTGACGCATTTGATTTAGGCTTGTCAGCTTGACGAATTGAGAGTTAGTTCCGGTTCCAGACCTGACTTATCGTCTAATTCGTGGTATGACATTTGGAAAAGGTGTCTGGCAGCATATAGGAAATTACGTGTGACCCTACCGACTCAATAATCCAGCAAGATTAACCTGATGGGGCCAACCTTCAATCATTGTCAAGGTGACTGATAATGAAGTAGTTAGCTTATGCTTGCATTCAACCGAGGAAGTGGAAGCCCTGACGACTATATTAACAGACAGCAACAAGCTTAAATGACTGTCTATTTGTTTGTCACTTCTCTCAAGTAGGATTGCAAAAAAACTAGACCTTGTGGGAATCAGACTGTTGACTAACAGGCTCTTGATGTGAAGTAACTTATGTTCAATAGGAAAACAAGCAGATTTGGTTGGTTATTTCCAAACCGCACCATCAGACACCACCAAATTCACACCCTTAAGTCACCCACAACTTCATCCCCGGCAGACAAAGTGACTCCCTTGCTTAAGTGTGTGTGGGTATGTAATTGCGTAGGGTGAAATGCAGGCAGAATCGTTCAATTGCTGAAGGCAAAGCAGCGATTGGGGTATCTACCTTCTGCTCAAGCGAATACAGAAAAAAGTGTTTTAGGAACATCCGGTAAGGGAAAAGCCCATCACCTCAAAGTCTCAATTCCGCAAATCACATGAGGCGCCCCTCGAGAATGTCACTCACCACACTTTAAGGATGGATATAAGGGGAACATTTTATCCTCATCTACCATGTTCTCTTTATGCTTTCCAGGCAATAGACAATTGGGGAAATAAAAGTGAGGTGAAAGCAAAGTTGTCTCCTTCCGGTGACAACTGTCACAGATAGGTGGGATTCGAAATGAGTGTGTCATGTTAGCAAATTTCTCCATGTGTTAGCAATAGTTATTTCAGTCATTTTAAAAAGCTTTCAAAGAATATTTTCTTTTTTTTTACTGAAAACTTATAAATTTTAGTAACTCTTTGTGTATTTAGCGTAAATTAAAAGCGGACTTGCGCTATAGCGTCTGAAAAGAAAACATACCGAGTCAATTAATTGCGCATTAAGTTGTATTGCACGTTCTACTCTGTATTGTTACGACTTTTTACCCTCGTTAGCGAGGTTTTTGATTTGGACGAAGCGTTAAATGTCATTACCAACACAACGTGAAAAAAATGTCAATTCAATGCACCTCCTCTGTTCACAAATAAATGCGACATACGTTGAACTCTTTTGATATGACAGTAGGTCAGAGCGAAGACGGGCAATGCTGGATTGGGAAAACGCACGGCCAGACGGTAAGGTAGCTGGCTTTTTCTTGTGACCGTCCGTTCCCTCCTTGTCAGTCTCTGCCTCGTTGACAGGCGCGACTGTTAATGTGTTTGTGCCTGTGTGCACATGTGTAGTTTGCAATTTCTCTGCGTGTATTTTTGTAGCCCTGCCTGCTTGCCTGCCTGGTTGTAGGGCCACTTGGCCACCGTGTGTCTATCTGCATGAGCTGTTCACATGAAGGGAAGTATTGCCCGTTTGACATGCATAAAAACATCATGTACCATAACACTTGGCCGGCGTACAGCAAGAATATCTCTGAATATAGATAGGTATTTATTTCTCACAATTTTAAAGGTATTCCATATTTAAGTTGCGACACCTTTCACACACCTCGAGATGCACTCCAGTTAGACTCAAAAAGTTGGCATTATATCTTTCCAAGAACCTATCAGGACTGATTTTAGGGAATTTCACTCTCAGGTTGTTCGTACAAATTAAGGTTTTTGCCTCATAAATTTTAAACTCTGGGATTTGAGGTATGCTTTCAATGTTCACTTTATGTTCTACATGGTTTTTCATCTAAAATACTTTTTAGTATAATTTTGGTACTTCACAATGAAGTTTCCAAGATCCACTAGTCATAATAATTTTCCTTTTTGATCGATACTGTTAGTAACTAGAAATTACCATAAATTTTCTTTGTTCATGATCAAAAAATATAAATTGCAAATGTATTGGCAGGGTGAGATATTTCAAAAATTACGAAGCTAGAATCAGTTAATTTTTTTTCTTAATAACTCTCATTACTATGGTAACGTCAGCATCAAAGACGGGTATATCTGACCTTTTCGAAAAGTGCATTAAAACATCTTTTTTTTGAAATACTTATCGCGGATCAAGTTCCCTTTATTTTTATCTTCCATTGCTTTGTCAAAACAGTAGCATGCACCTTAGCTCAGAGGCGAGGAGAATGAACCTTATTTAAAAAAATGCAAGTAACAAATACGCGTTTAGAAAACCACCTATCTTATACTGTCACCAATCTTCTTTTTGAAATCACCAATGGCTGCTGAATTGGAAGATCAATCACTTCCCTTCTACGGGGGCCACGTTCGCACCAAAATGCACGCGCATTCGCGAAGTCAGGCTCTGATTGGTCCACTTACCGCACACACTCTTTAAGGTACATACAAGAAGATGCGTGCTGGCCATCCGATTTCCTTATGCAGGCGAGCGTGCATCTCTTTCGGTTTTGAAGACTGCCACCTCTTATCGAATCTCGCAAGCCAACATCATCGCCTTCTTTTTCGGTTTATAACGCTTTTTAAGACATCCGAGTATGCAGGAGCCTCTGAATTTTTCATGTACCACCGCATATTCGACAACTCAGGAACTTGCAGCACGCCTTATAAGTAGCCTGCAAACTCATAATTGCGGAGCTACCACCAGTCCGGCTGTGACTTTTGACGTCAGGGCATCTTCGCTTCCTCGAGACGGCTCTAGCGGTGGTGGGAGTGGCGGTGGCGGACAAATTGCTTCCCTGTTGCCCAGTCCCTGGTCAGCTTTTCCGTCCAATGCATTTCTTGCAGCAGCAGCAGCTGCTGCCATTTCAACGAAGACACCAACGATGATGGTTAACACATCAAAGTGTCTTCAGGAGGCGATTTCAATGAGTACACCCTCAGCAGCTGATATCCACCCAATTCCCGAGAAAGTTATATCAGAACACACATTTCTATTTAATGCAGTTAATATGGCAACAGATTTGTTCAGTTGTGCGTCTCAACCGTTGATCAACTCCAGATCTCTTGAGCCAGCTGACATTCCTCTCGGTCAAGAGGTTGAAACAGATTCGTGGTGAGTAGGAAATTACTTTTTAGTACATAGAATACGATCACGACGTAGCGAAACTGTTTCTGATATTAAAAAAATCTGAATAATTGCTCGGATTTAAGTCAAATTTAGCGCATCCAATTGATCTACAGTCTCTTAAAAGGCTGTCCAAAGGGCCTGACTGACAAACGAGTTTTTTTGAAGAGTAAGCCTGAGAAGGCATAATTGCTCCAATGTGTATCACCAGCTAAGCGACTCCCGATTTGGATATCATCTTTCGGGTCACTTTTACAAATCTTCTCAACAGAAGGATCACTTACCTTCCCTATCCAAATCCTTCAACCGCTTTTACCCCAATAATTCATCCGATTTATCGGCCAAGGTAGGTGTAGTAAAACAATTCATGCCTAATGGCAGCAATAGAGTCAGGAGGGCTTGACTACTTGTGCTTATTTTTCTATCTGTCAACCGTAGAGATCCTACACAAATGCCTACGTTGTGTAGCTACAACTTGGATTATTGCTAAAGGTCATTTAAATGTCACACACCTTTCCCTCTCAAAATATTTCAGAATACCACCAGGGCTTATCCTCGTTTTTGTTCTTTCTTTTGCTGCCCCCATATTTTTGCCTTCATGAGTCAGTCAGAGGGGATGGCTTTGCGGTGATGCACATCATCTCCCTCCGTTGGGTGTTTTCTCGGTTTGTGTGTGTGTGTGTGTGTGTGTGTATGTATGTTCCTGTCAGTTTCGAGTCCACTTCCAAATTCAGTTAGCAGATGATTAACTGTCACATGACTTCCACGTGGAAGGTAATAAAAATTACTGGGGAAAAGTTTTTTAACTGTCACATCACTTCCACGCGGAAGGTAATAAAAACTACTGGGGAAAAGTTTTAACCTGAATGTCGAAATAATGCTCAGAAGGAACAAAAAATAAGGATACGTCAACAGCTGACAGCTCGACTGACAAAAGACCTTGAGAAGTGTGAAAGCGGGTAGCTAAGAGGGGGCGACTTTCCCCTCCACTCTCCAAATTTTTAGACCATTAACTGGGATGGCTAATCCAGGCGCCCTCAAAACACACATCCAGACGCTACTGAAGTGCTATCGGAGTGTTTTGGATTGCTTGACACAACTTATTCACAATTCGAAATCCCCTGTTTTGAAGTTTAGAGGGAAAGAATAATTTGGGTTATCCACGATTTATGTGTCACGATTACAGGTAAAAGTCTGAACAATAGATGACGTTATGTAGAAAAAGCGTCGTCTACGAGGTCTTGGTGTAACTCCACAATCATCATCCGCCAAGGGCACACCTGCCTATTGTGAATCACTTGGCATCGTCACTAACAGCACCAACACCGCCCCGCCAATGGCCTCTGTTTCTTCTGCCGATGTCCACTCTTTTTTGTCTGGGCACTGTGTTAATGCAGAATCAGTAACATTGCTAGTGGTGGCAGGAGGAGGAGAAGGAGGAGGTGACAACACACTCGCGTGTCTTACGGGGTGAGGAAAAAGAGTGGATAAATCATCACTGTCCACATGTATATGAATAGCTTGTTGGCCAATGGCACACCGAGTTTTGAAAAACTATGTGACATGTACAAAATTCCCTCACACAAACCTAATGCAGCATTGCAGACACTTGATGAGTCCTCTCGACACATACTACTTATAAGCAAATATGAGCATTAAAAAATTAGTAAATAAATATTATCGAATTCTCTGCTGATCATCCAAAGAAGGCGGTAATGTCTGGTTGGCTGAGGAACGGGGTGTCGAGGTCTCAACTCCTCTTGAGAGATTGACAGGGCTACGTATTCAATCGAATCGGGGGGTACTCTTTAATTGTACGAATTGAGGTGTTCCCCCCTCCTCCTGCTCAACGTACTTAATCAACTGTAATTTTTTTTTCCTTTTGGTTCTACCCGGGCGTTAAGTGGAATGCGTGGTTATTACCACACATTTATAGGCGTGCTTGAAATCATTTGACAGTTCCCACGCAATCATTTACGATTGATGATGCTAATGATAGTCGCATGCTTCATGAATAGGTGCAAGCTTTCGAGAGTGTGGCTTTACGAGTTTATTGGCAGGTATTTAATTAGCTTTCGTGCCATTAAGTTGGAGCGTTAAACTCCATGCTGACTCCACAATAGCCATAACTCCGACTCGTATTTGCTTCTCTTCGGTTTTAGTTCACGCTGACACCGCCTCAGTTGGTCAAGTCAAATTCTTCGTCTTGAAGGTTAATCGCTTTTCAAAGGCACCCTTAGAGTAGGGTCAGGCTATTTATTCTCCTTGACTGCCTGAATTATTTCTAAATTTTTGATTTATGGAAAAGGGAAAGTGACTGTCTTACCATCTCGCTCAGTAATAAGTTGGAAGCCGATCCGTTTATGGGTCACTTCTTTCTAAGCCCATTGAATTTGAGTAGACATTGTGTATTAGTGACCCTCATAAGTTGTACTCCTTTTGTCCGTGAACGGCTATAAATTAAGCATTCTTAGAGGAGTAACTTTGCTTCGTGTTTCAGTGCCCCGTCCCAGCTGAACAGACGGAATTCAAGATTGGGTGAACGCGGACGTCGTTCACGTGTGGTGATCCATCAAATCGGTGATGCAGAGGATCACTTCTCAAAGGCTCTTCGTAACCTTCATGTCAAGTCAGCGGTAGGTTCCTTGTGCTGGATTTTCTCCCTCTCTCATTCATCCAACTAATATACGAAATTACCTTCTGCATTCTTTGAGGATTTAATACGGCTATTTGTGAATTGCTTGGATTATAAGTTTGAGCAGGATTTTACCACACACAAAGATGTACATCATTTTTGCTTTGGGAAAATCTTCACCTAATCCATTCCACATAATGGCGAAGTAGATGAGTCACATTTTTAGAGTGGATTGTGAATTTGTTGATAGTGGGATGATGAGTAAGCTATTTAGGGCTTTTCTCATCTCCTTCCTCCCCTTTCCCTCTCCCGAGGATATGAAATAAGCACAGGCAATGGGTCTTTGCATCTGCCATTTTGGGGAAGAATTTCCCACCGGACGTTTGAACTCTCCTCCGACCATTGGTATGTCTCCCTCACATACGCACATTCCATTCACCCGCCTAGGGAAGCATTCAAGGGGTGGGCGGTAGGAGGGAGGCGTAGTTCTCTTCTCCTTAACTCCGACAAATGCATTCGCATAGTTGTTGCACAAACACGCATCCACATACATCCATACGTACATACATACCTACTTACACACGCCATACATGAATGTGTACACACACACACACACACACAGGGATGGGTGCAAAGAAGGCACCCTCTTTTGGGTGGCGGAGGCTGGACGAAAGAAAGGAATAAGAGGGAGAGAGGGTGGGAGGACGGAAGGAAGATAGGGAGGAAGAAATTAAGGCGAGAGGAGGAAAGTAAATTACTGAGAGATGGAATTGATTTCTTGGTATTTATGCCATGTAATTGAGGAAGGCGAAGGCAGGCTTGAAGCATTCGTCTCTTTCTATGGCAACAGAAGTTAAATTTGAGTGGTGGGAGGGGATGGGAGGAAAGCCTTTCTCCTTGTTGAACTGATTGTTTCCATCTGAAAATAATGCTCTTTTCAATAGAGGATACAGATAAAAACCCTCTTTTTAAAAGGCAAGCGGTTTCTTGAACAGCTGGGAGAAAGAGTTGGTCCTCCTTTTTTTTCTTTACTAGCAGTGTTTGTAGCTGTGAACAAAGTAGCCAAAGTTGGCATCTCCCTCCCTAAAAATGACACTGGATTTAAAATTAACAACTACGTTTCCGTACCCCAATGGGTCGGTGTAATAGGGCGAGGGGAGAGAAAGAGGGGAAATTTTTGCAAATTTTTGCGTCGGCCACTATTTGGAATTTTCGCATACCGCAGTGAGTCACATTCCTTTGTTATCCCGTTTGAATGTGAAAAAATGTGTCCGATCGTATCCACGCTTTGTTTTGCCAAATTTAGGGCGAGTACGAGATACCCGAGGGCACTAAAAAACAAAAACGGGTATGGACACTGACGAGCACTTTTGACGACGGTAGAGGACCTATCGAGGCTTCGGTTGTGAGCCCCACCTTCGAGTCACAAAATATTGCCGATTTAGCGGTGGAGAAACACTTTGAGAAGTCGCTAGCCACCTTCCATGCTAAACAGGCAGCTGCAGCAGCAGCGGCAGCAGCATCGGCCATAGCTTCTACCGATGAGGAGACATCCAAGACGTTGCTGGATTTGACTCAAACAACTTTCAGCCCCTCCTCCCCCTCCACAAATTCAAGTTCCGATGGCTCTGCCCTGCTTTCACCGCGAGAAGAAAGCGGTGGATCCTCATTTAATCCGAAAAAGAAATGGCTTGCTCAGTATGGAGATGATGAGGGTGCACAAATACGAGTTGGTAGAAAGGGCGGCACTTGGAGCTTGGATGACAATTCCTGGAACTCCAAGAATACCACTCCTTCGACTAATGTCGAGAAACGTTCGAGGAGCTGTCCCCTTCTTCGTAGTGAATGTACACATTCTGTAAAAACCCTTTCGCATTGCAAGCACAAGTGCGAGACGAATTCCAATGTAAGTGGAGTCTTTTTGGGCAATACCTACAGCCTTCCATTGAATCCTCGGTTTATGACACATGTTTCTTCTAGCAGGATACCACTAAACCCATGGAACTTTCGCAGACAGTAGCAGCACAATCGTCAATTTCCTCTCTCCAATTACCCCAGAGAGGATTTTTGACTTTGGCACGAACAAGCAGTCTAGAGGTGCCCTCGCTTGGCAACAGTATTGACTTTTTCGATGATGAAGACGAAGCTGTTGTGGCTTCCAAATCAATATCGGCTCGTGAGAGTCCCATCTCTTCACCTATTGCTGCCTCCTCGGGTTTCTTCACCGATTCCACCTACTCACTTGACTCGTCAACACTCCCGGTGATATCTGAGGCGGGATATTTCAGCTCTAACGCATCGGTTAGCTCCAGCTTCAAAGTGAGACATCTCGCCGTCCTGCGAGAGAGTGCTACAGCAGCACGACCGAAAGAGCGAAGTATGTGCGGTTGTGAATCGGAAGACATAGTTGAGAGGAACGGCACAAGCCCTAATGGGCGCTGTTGGCAACTCCGAAAACGCACCGCTTCGGATACAAGTGATATCTCCTGTCTTAAACGCTCTCGGTCGGTTGTCGACACGGGTTGTGGAGAGCATGCATAAGACAATGACACTCCACACCCCCGCCTCAAATACTGATCTTTCCGTTTCCCCTCGCCTCGTCCACTCCATTTACCCTCCAATGTATGCGTTAAACTCTTCCCTTGTTTCCACTCCCCACAAGTAAACGTTATTGTGTTTCTTTTATAAACCATGTGATCTAATTCGGATATTTGGGGTCACAGAAAGCAGTAATTACTTGCTTAAGTTATTCAGTCCATTGGTAAAAAAAGGAGATCATTTCTCTATTTGCATCAAGCCAAGGGTGGAATTGGTCTTCCATCCTCTAACAAGTGTTTAACGTTCCATTGTCTTATAAGCGAAGGTTTAGTTAGACCACCTCCGCTTAAATTGTAAGAAAGGGATTTTTGCCTTTTTTCGATAGTGTATTTAACGTAAGCTACATAAGGACACATTTCAAAAACTCAAAAGAAAAGGTGGCAAACATAAACATTCGAACAACTTACTGGTTACAGTTGGTAATTTAAACAATCCTTATAGACTATTAAATAAATCGGCCGATCTCCTTTTTAGTAGTTCACTTTTGAATTCGAAAAGGGAAATTTTATTATTGTGTACAAACCATCAGTTAAAGAATGTGAGCACTGGACACGGATGGCTGCCCGATTACGTATCAATAAATGCCAGTGAGATCTGTCAGCATTATCGCTATGGGCGGACAGAATTATACGTCATTAATAAGTAGCTGCTGCATCTATTTGATTTGAACAATAAGCCAAAGAAAAAAGTCTCGTAAAAAAAATTTAATTCGATACTTGACTCCTCCTGTAGCGAGGGCGTTACTTTTTAAGAAGGCTATCCTAAAGTTGCTGCCAAGTTATAATTTTTTAAAGCTAGTTAAGTTTGCGTCACAGAAATATGTGGATTTGCGATTAGAAATAAGTCGGCGAATGCATCTATAATTGATGGATCTACTAGTAGCAATCCAAGAGTATTCGCAGCTGTTTGGTGAGCACAATCAGAATCGCTGATAAAGTGCTAACCTGGAATTTATAAGGCTTTTTTTATAGTCAAATTAAGTGTTATTTGCAATAGATGCAGCGCGTGAATGCACATGGTTAGGATGCATGGGTTATGTCTCGTCTTATATGATGGCGTTTTGCAGATAAAAAAACAATTAAATTCTAATTTAGCAATGCATACCGTAATATGTCGTATACTAGTTGAATTTTCAGCTTAGGTAAGGGGCCACTTATGGCTCCATCACTGTACCTACGATGGACGGCCTAACCTCAGGGCCATGCCAGCAGACCCAAGCCCTTACGTACGTCGGCATCACCTATTCCGCTCAAGTAATATCTCTTTTTGTCTTAAGGGAAGTCCCAGGGCAGTGTGTGTACAAATTAAATTTTAGCAGCTTATTGGAATATGCCAAGCAATGCCAAATTTATGTCTACTTATACTTTATTAACAACCATCAAATTAGAAAAGGCGTAATCATGTTCAAACAGTAGGTTGTAAGCCAGAAACGTAAGTAAATATACAGCACCTCGATTTCAAGGTATACTACATTGTAGCGACCCGAGACTTCCCTAAGGACGAACGAAGACACAATACTCGGACAGAGTATGTATTCAGCGCAGAGAAGGTGTCTGGGCTATTGGCATGGCCCAAAAGGCCAGCCCACCCAGTGAGGTACAAGGGGGCTAATTCAAAGTCCAAAAGTCGCGCCTTACCAGAGCCGAGGGACAAACCACCATCGTATTACATAGCCTCCCTCCTCTTTTGAGCGTCGTCCCCGGTGCTCCCACAGGTCAACCTCCCGCGTCAGCCATTACAACGTAGTCGGTGCAGTAAAGAAACATCCACGAGCCGACCGTGCCAGTCACCAAATTAGCGCGCAACTTGACCTCAACGTCACTGATCCCTCTTGGCGACTTGGCTGGATCTGGGGTTTCGTCCGGCTTAGGGATTTGATTCAGGAC
>NW_020170448.1:262809-275374 GCF_000524195.1 Echinococcus granulosus | reverse complement strand
ACGGAAGGGAAAATCCGTAACGAAACTTCCAGATGGTTCGCAGCTAGTGTTGCTTCAGTTGTTAATAGCTTTTCTGCAGAAAACGGGACTGGGGGCGATGCCGAAGGTGGACGTCAACATCAACCCTTCTGTTAGGAGTCATCGCCATTCTCCCAACCGTGGCATAGGTCCTTCTTCCGCCCCACTAAATCTTATCACGCAGAAGTGGAAAATCAGGATACATGTCCTTTAAGATGGGGTTCGCTTTCCGCTGCCACCAATTTAGCGTCTTTAGCCTCCCTGAAGACGAAAGAAGACACAATACTCGGGCAGAATATATGTATTTAGCATAGAAAAGGTATCTGGGCTGTTGGCTTGGCCCGAAGGCCAGCCTACCCAATGCGGTACAAGAAGGCTAATTCAAAGTCCCAAAAGTGGCGCCTCACCAATACAGAGGGATAAGTCACCATTGTATTACAATATGCCTAATCCGTTTAATGGTACCACGTTCATAGAGCTATCTAAATACAGGCAAAGCAAATGTAATCAGACACAGAAAGATTAAAGCTTCATTAAAATATATTTTGGTACTAATAATTACATCAAATTTTGCTGCTCTAAGAGCAGAGTTTGATATTTCCTACATTTGAGGGCAAAAATCCTCGGATGTGTACTTCAAAAGTGGTTGTTTCTACCTGGTTTATTTAAATCTAAATAATATCCCATAATGAAAAAAGATTTGGTTTTTATTTCTTTAACGTTGTTGAAATTTATTTCCGGAATTTTTATATTCGTGAAAATATTGTTTATATGGTCCACTTTTACCTATAACTTAGCGCCTAGCATTGCAGTTATATCAACAATCTTGTGTATCTCAGTCGCTCCAGGGGTTGTATATATGCTAATTCCATTCTTATGCGATACGGTTGAAGGGTGTAAAGTAGTGCATTATGATTAAAAATAAATGTCCTTTACTTACTTCTCTCTCACAAGAAATACTGGAAAAGACTCGTCTAAACGGTGTACGAAAGACCGTTTATTCCGTCAATGGTGACAGCTACACTGGAGAGTGGAAAGACAACAAGAAACATGGTAGTCTTCTATCTTTTTTAACACTTCAGGTCGCGGCATTCAAAAATGGAAGTCTACACAGCTCATCTATGAGGGTAATTGGGAAGCTGGAAAGCGATGCGGACCAGGGGTTTTAGCCGTAGTGGGAAAAAATGGTCGTCACACAAAAATATACTCTGGAATGTGGAAAAATAACAAGCGCCATGTAATTCGCCCTACTTTAATACAGTACAATACAGG
Organism: Echinococcus granulosus; assembly: GCF_000524195.1. Lineage (NCBI taxonomy): Eukaryota > Metazoa > Platyhelminthes > Cestoda > Cyclophyllidea > Taeniidae > Echinococcus > Echinococcus granulosus. The sequence continues at coordinate 274,084 of NW_020170448.1, read as the reverse complement.
GCTATGGTGAAAACTGGTACAGCTGTAATGAGTTCTACGAGGGAGAGTGGTGCAAAAATAAGAGGAGTGGGTGGGGACGCTACTACTACAAAGACGGCTCCATGTACGAGGGCGAATGGTTGCACGATAAACGTTGGGGTAGTGGGATGTTACGACTGCGTAATCATATCACCTAAGTGTTATTTCTGCCTTAGCAAATGAAAACAGGTATGAAGGCGGTTGGATTAATGACATGAAAAATGGCAAAGGAAAGTACATATTCCACCGGACCAATCAGGTTATGGAGGGAATATGGATTGACGACGTTGCAAAGCAAACCATCTTTACCGATCTGGGACCCAGGATGGAGGTAACAGAAACGACGTACCCCATTCCTAATGTGAGCTTCTACTTTCTATGCTTCCAACACAACCGACTAAAAGCATCGCACTCGAGTCTTCGTGCTTTAATACTCTATTTTGCAGATCGAATTACGAGCATTGGATGCAGTTTGGCGCGACACGGCTGAAGAAAACATGAGAATATTGCGAGAGAAGTATCCACAAGACTTTAAGTAACACAACCAAGAGGTACCAAAAACAGTCGGTAATAATAAAGCATGTGTCAATAACAGTTGTGAATTACTGATAAAATATACAAAAGAGGCGTAGTGTTCCAGTTTCAGTAATTGCGAACACCAAAGTACAGAAACCACGTATTTTTATACATGTAGAATACATAAGCAACTTCGAAAGTTGTAACAGTTATAATGAGTAATGAAAAACGGTGGAGAGTGGAAGTGTTTTGAAAAAGTGACATCAATCGAGAGGGAACAAATAACAATGTCCACATATCCAAAAATTTTGTAAAACAGTGTAGGTATAAATGCAACTCATTGCTCGTCAATCTCGTCTTTTCTCTCCTTCAGTTTACTCGAAATCTGCAACATTGAGCGGAGTAACAGCGTTGTGTGCATCGGGGAAACGCAAGTGATATTTTGATGCACGTAAAAACTTGACCGTTAAAAGGTGACCTGCAAAAATGAAGCAGGCGTAATAGCTCATCCGCAAAAGTGAATGCACTGCACCAAACAACAGTGGTTATGTAACACCACGTTAGTCAGTTATTGACATCAATTGGCAGTGAACAGATGAACTTACTGTCAAAGTAGTTGGCGTTTATGGCTTCAAAAACCCTACCCGCAACGACCGGAGAAGCACACTTTATATAAACTAAGCCCTAAAACAAAAAGCAAATTTTGATTTCTAGGGTCTCCATTTACTCTGGATTCCATATTATATACAAAGTGAAATGAAAATAAGTTTGTCACGCAAGTAAGCGACATTCTGCTATCACCACGCACAAGCACCTGATAGACGACAAGGCTAACGCAAGTGGGACCAAAGTCACCTGGTTATTTTGACTATCCAGTCCTATGTGCAAGATAGGTCCACACATCGCGACACGATTGAGCAGCTCACGTATCAAACGCCGTTTTGCAGAGACGTCCATTAAACTGTAAGAAAGATAGGTGAGGATAAATTTCGGTGCCTAGTTAATATCATTACCAAAACAACCAGCAGTAGACTATTTAAGGGATTCTAAGTGGCAATAAGTTGCATGAAGGAGGGGGAGGAAACTTACTCCGTTGTGAACATGTTTCGAACCTTCAAGCATTCTGTCGGAGGCGTGGTGAAGGGTAGGTTTTGCGATTTACCCAGGAGAGCTAGATCAGCCACAAGGGAGATAAGTGAATAAAGAAAGAACGCACTTCACCATTACTTAAAAGCAATAGCATTAGGATGCAATGTGGGGAGCCATTTTTTCTTACCAAAGGGGACAACAGTTTAGTTAATATTAAGCCTAAGCGAATGAGAAAAGGAATAACATCCACGGTTAGCCCAGAGTGAAAGCCTAGGAACACTGTGGGGCCTGGATAAGTACTAGATGATCCACGAGAATAGGCTATGAGCTCGCATCTTTTTTATGTCGAAACAAAAGTGAGCTCGGCTTCAAATACCGGTCTGCCGAATCCATACTTTTTGGTGCCAAAAAACCAAGGAAATCTCGTTGCCTAATTTAAGTTTTGCGGGTCGAAGTGTAAAAGACTGGCGACTCAGTCCTAAGCGAACACCGTACAGACGAAGTACTTCTATGAACACCTATTAGTAACCATGATATCATTAATGGTAGCAGCAAAACACACCCAAAGTGGGTTCGGTAGATTTCCGGTTAAAAAAATAGACACAACTCATAAAAACAAAAAAACCGCATGCACACCGCTAGCATATGCTTTATTGAATGCAGCAAAACAAATATTACTTTGAATAAGAGATCGCAATTCTGTTCAAATTAAAGTTACTTTGAGGAGTTCTGGCTGACAAGCACTACTTTGTCCTTGGGGAGAGGGCAGAATGAAAGTGATGAGAGAGGGAAAGCGGAGCAAAGCATTAGGGGGGAGGAGGAGGAGGAGGAGGAGGAGGATAGTTGAGACTCTGGCCCCATCGCCAGTACCAACTCTCAACAGCACAGCTGGAGTTAGCAGTGTAGCCGCGGGGCTGACCCCCCAAGCTGTTGGCCGTATTGGTGATGGTGGAAGAGCGTGGAGAAGACACAGAGAGATGCTTACCCGAGCCTTGCCAGCCCGACCCCGCTTGCCATTGCCAGGTTTCGCCTACGCCGCGCCACTCTTGTACCAAAATACTCCCCTCCACCAAGTGCACGTAGTGCTCCACCTCCGTCCACAACTCTGCCAGACTATAACAGGCGAAAATGAAATACAGAGCTCTCAAGGACACCAATTCACAATTAATTCAAATGAAAAGGTTGACTACATAAGAAGTAGCCATAGAAATAGTAAATGAAAGCATAACGCCTATAAATTTAGATTTCAGGGGTAACAAGGTTACTCACTCTGGATTGGTGTGACTGAGCCTTTCCTTGATCATTGAGACGGGTACATACGGCGGTTCCGTAGGATTTGATTTTCTATGCTGCAGCTGCTGTTGCAAGATGCCTAAATAAAAAGTGGATACATTGATACAGTAAAGAAATATTACATATTGTGGTATGCACCCAAGTTATTGGTGCAGGGCTTAATGTTAGGGAAAAGGTGATATAACTGTCATTAAAATTGGGGTCACGCATGCTCCATCGTTACGGCTTGCACATCATCCAAATGGGGGAATGAAAACAGTTTCACACTCACAGGACACCTCACGAACGATCTCTCGAATACGCATTGTACGTTTCTTCGTGCGGTTCTGCTGGGACTGCTTAATACGGTATATCACATAGCAGAAGCCGCCCACAGCAGAGAGAATAAAGAGTAGCCAAAGAAGATTGCTCAAGAAATGCAATACTGAGTTGGTGAGCAGACGAAGACGACAACCGCCGGGAATGTAGGGGCGTAGACTCTCCAGCTCCACCACATCGCGCCAGTCCCTATGATAAAAAAAAGGAAGTGGACCTGTCTACAGCGGTTAGGAAACAAGCGGTCAGTTCGAATGTAGGAGCCAAGCTTACGGAGGCGGTTGGCCATTCGCGTCATAGGCGGCGATTTGTAGGTGTTTTTGTCCAACTTCAATAATTATGATCAAAACACTGCTCCATAAGGCGTCTACCTGATCCACAGTCACAGAGGCGGCGGGGTGATTTGCGAAGTAACTTTCAACAAGACGCTTTGCTGTTTCCACCTCAATCCTTGAACTTTCAACAGATTCTCCGCAAAAGTGTTCACCTAGAAAAAGCTGAGATTTTAGAATCACTGTAGCCCCAAAGTGACCAGCGAGTGTGTGGATTTAAAATCTCATGAATAAAATAGACTTATCAGACCTTGAAACACAAACACTGCAAAGAGGGCCAAAGTATAAAAAGCCATTTATCAGTTCATGTCAATAATCCAACCAATTACTCGAGAACGATAAAAACATTAGGGCGGAGAGTAACGCTTACCGGCGAATCGGCTAAGAATTTCAAAAAGACTATGTACTATCCTCAAAACCGGGGGTAGATCTTGACTATTAATACAGCTTGGTCGTGAAAGGACTGCGACCATTCTACGTTCAGAGTGCTCCTCAGGAAGACAAACCACCTTTTGAAGGTCTAAGGAGGAAAAAAACAATTCATACCATAAACGAATGCAGTAATAGAAGTAACACCCAGATGCGTCAGGTGTAACATACTTACCGGCGATCCTACCCACATTACTGTGCTTGTCTTTCAGCAGAAGGTAACTAGAAACAATTACTGCAAGCAGGACAATCCCACAAAACAAGATCAAATTTGGGACCTGATTTCCAAGCGAAAAATTAAAAATTTTGGAACAGAAGGATCTCTCAAAAGACTCTCCCGGCAATAGCTGGCGATAATTAGACATTTTGTCAGATTGATACGCCCTGTGAACAATACCATCGGGGGCTAGATTTGAGTCGTCCGATAGTATGGTAGATCCTAAATTAGAGGTTCTTGGAACCCAGCCAGACAAAGATGATCTTTCACGCGATGTTATCCTCGGATCATAACCGTGTCTGAAATGAAAAATACATCGTGTAAATAAAAATAGCAGAGTAAGTGGTCATTTAAATGAAAAACGTACGATGCACTTATTCCCCGAGCAGGCGAAAGCGAAGAACTGGAAGGGATCGACCCACCATCTTGATAGTTAAGTTGTGTGGTGGCGGGACTAGAAATCAAATTTCTGGGTCTCATTCCCAAACCGGTGTTTGTCAAATTTGAGGAATCACGGAGCACATCAGTGTTGGCTGTTCTCAAAGGTGATCGAACGCCAGCATTTGGTGTATGGCCGGGATTCTGCTGAGGAGTGAAAGCCGAACCCATAAAGGAATCCCGTAATGAGGTGTTAGAAAACTGACGTCGGGAATCTGATTTCAACGAGTTGTTAGGACCACCCACACGAGTTGCACTCAAGAATGCAGTTTGATTCACTGAACGAGAAGATGGACCGGGAGGAAGACCATCTAGGAGGACAAGAATAATGGATTTGGCAAAGCACCACAAGTCCTTGATAAGTAGTAAAGCAAGTGAAGTGAATGTACCCTCAGGCTTAATTGATTCACTCCGTTTGGCTTGTTCAGAACGAGGTATTTTTGAACCAGTCTTATTATCCTTAAGCAATCTCTCCAGTTTTCGCTCGTAAACCTGCCTAGTGGCAGGCGTTATTGGGCCAGGTTCATAACCGTTGGCCTTTAGTTTATCCCTTAATTCATCATCAGACAATGCCTGCATCCACGCACAGTACACCGCACAAGATGGGTGAAAATAAGCGGTTAACTATCTTCAACATATATCAACCAGTAAAATTCAAGCAAACTTTACTGCATCAGGTAGGGTAAATGCAGCATGAGAAATCGTAGAATTATCATTAATAACTAAGCAAAAAAGGCTAGAAATTTTATTGTGATAAGAGCTATTGTAATACAATGGTTGTTTAGCTCCCAGTATTGGCAAAAAGCCAATTCTAACTTGGCCTTGGTACCACGCCGCTTTGGCTAACTCTCGGGCCATACCAGTAGCTCAAATAACTTCTCTGTGCTAAATATATAGGTTCTACTCTGTTATTCTGTCTTCTTCTTTTATTTTAAGAGAAGTCTCGAAGCGCTATATTAACTATGTAGAATCCCAAGTAAAGAAGTTGGCAATTTTCATTGACTGCAGTGGCTTGTGGCCAAATCGATTTGTAAGACTCCCTCCGCGTTCATGTAGGTGATCGCGACTATAAGAGATATCTCTTCTTGAAATTTTAAAATTTATGATAAATTAAAGTCCTGTGTCTGGCGGTTACATAAATTCAGTTGGCAAAAATAAATTTGCTAAGCATTGACCGAGCTAATTTAGAAGCAAAGAATTAAGAGTAGCGAAACTACTCAGCCATATTTTGAACAAAACAGCACACTAGTACTTTGTGTTTTTAAAAAAAATACGATGGCAGTCGTAGCGTCCTTAACGTCACTGATCCCTCTTGGCAATTCAGCTAGGTCTGGAACTTCGTCCTCTTTCGGAAGTGGATTTCGAAACGAGGAATCGGTCAAAAACGCTCCTTATTTAGTGTACTTTTCCAACACCAAAAGGAAAGTTGGGTGACACATATGCTTTTTGCTTGTCGCATTAGTTTTTATAGAAAAATGAAGTACTTCCTAGTAATCGTGTTAGGATTTGTGCAAATGGTTTGTTTAAATAAATCAGTATTATTTTATTCTTAATCCTTGTTGGGGTTGATGTTTCACTTAATTGCACTAACGTCCTGTATGCAAAAATGACTGATTATACAAGTAAGTTTATTATTTTATTAATAATACAACCTTAGAGGTTTTCATTGATGCCGAAACACTTGACGTCAGCAAAACAGATAATTTATCTAGGCAAGCCACCCTAAACTTTCTTATCATTACATGTAGAGCTCTTTCTAGTGTGCAGATTTTTTGAATAAATGGAGCTTTTTAAAGCCTCAAATGTTATATTTTTTGAGGTTAAGTGTGGCTTGTATAGATCTGTGGCCTCCTCACTTCTTGGCAATATGTGCACGTTAAATAGTGCTGATTGAATACAAATTAATACAACAAGTTACAATTTTAGATTTTGTGCATTTAACGGTTTTATACTGTCATTTCTTCTTTATTATGTACTAGCGCTGAAAACCCATATGTTTCAATTCTTCAAATGAGGTTTTTTCTGACAATCATTAGTATGTCTTCCCTGTTTCCAAGATTTTGTGAGTGCACAAACCCTTTTATCTTTTCTCGGCAAATCATATGCATGGTCATGTGACACACTTTTTTCGTAATGAAAAACAAGACAATTGTCGAACAGTCGGTACTTATGTGGCTCGCATATTGGAAAAATACAACTTGGCAGCAAGTATGCAATATAGCATTTTATAACTTGTAGTCGTGTGATTATAGCATAAGTAGTTTACGGCCTAATTTAATGTCCTCTGCTGCCTGTCCATTTGTTAGGAATCCGGTCTACTTTGCCTGCTTTCATTACATCGAATTTTAACCTTCTTTCAAATTTTCTTTGAGGTTCATCCATTTACATTTCGCGAGGACGTATTAGGGTGTGTCACTGGAAAAATGTCATTGTGTGGGCTGTTAGCTAGTTTGAGGTGTAGTACTGGTGCAAGTAGGCCACCGAATGCACTTGCCAAGTGTAGAAAACATCGTCCTTTTGTCAAACACTGCAATGCATATCAAAGATGTAATTGACTATTGAACCCAAAGTTTTACACCTGTCATTTACTTACAACAGGATTGTACAATTTGAAGAAATCTATGGCAATACTTTCATTGGTGATGTGCTGACTGATAAATTCTGCCGCTTAAAATGTACTTCTGGAGCCAGGACTTGAAAGGCCATCTTGTATGACGACAATTTCACTGTCAAGCACGTAGAATCTGAGCATTCACAAAAGCTGGACTGGCATCGGGATTATGTAGACTTCTAAGGGATAGGCTTGTTGGCACACGGGTAGACAAACTCGTCATCACCACCAAGCATGGTGATCTGTTAGGCAAGTTACATTTCTATTAAGTGTGATACGTGTGCTGTTTGATGGGGGTCATTGGTAAAGCCTGCTGGTACACACCCACTTCTGACATTCTCGGAGAGTAAAAAAAAAATGCAACCTTTTTGAGTGCTTTGTACTCTCAACTTTAATTGCGGACCAAACTATAGCCTTGGTCCTATTTGTCCTACCCAAAAGTGTCAATCACGCATATCAGAAGACCTAGAAAAAGAAAAAAATGCGTCAAGTCAAGTCCATAATTTATTCATTATATCTTTTTCGCTTCCTTTAATCACAAGTGCTTATTCATGTGATTCATGGCCTGCTGCTTTCATGCTTTTCATTCTTAACTTCTTTCCAAAAAAAGAAAAAAAGTGCATGAAGAGCTCAAACAATCTGATTAAAGTGGTTTTGCATGGCATTTGTCTACAAGGTCCCATCTTTTTGAGTACTCCCGCTTTTTGCTTATTCAAAGTGTCTGTTGTCGGTTTTCTTCAAAAACCATCTCTCTCCTCTGTGCTTACAAATATGTAAAAAATCATATTTACGAGACAAACTCGTGCTAGTTGGTAAAAAACTTCTGTTCTTCATTTGAAGAATGTAGACTAATTACTCCCTTACTTGCTTTCAAGTAAGACTCCTCGGTGTTGTTTATAGAATTCCGCAGGTCCTCCTTGTGCTTCTTAACAGATTTTCTTGCAAAATTTATCAATCATCGGTTAAAAAACATGGGATTTTTGTTTTGATTCTAAACGGCCGTTATAACCTACCTTCTAGTACTGAGTTATCTTAAATGGACAATGATAGTAGCACTAGTTGCAGAGCTTCGAGATTTCACTGAAGACCGGAGAAGACATAATACTCGAGTGGAATATGCATTGGCGACATACAGCAGGGCTCGGGGCCACCAGCGCGGCAGGTAGGTCGGGCCGCTCTGTAAAATTACACTGGCGAAGCCCCGCAGCGTCCTGCTACCAAAATCTAGAGTCAAACAAGCAATTAACGTATTACATTAGCGCTAAATCAAAATTGCACTTTGTGTCCTTTTAATCTACGAAATGTGAATTTCTCACCCGCACGATATGGCGCCAAACGTTTAAATAAGTAGTATTCCATTTTATGGGTTGAAACTAAATCTTGATCTTCCCATGGTAACCCAAGAATAGGGCGCATTTGACTGGTAAAAATGTTTATTTTTCAACCCTTTTCGATACATCTCCGAGCCACATTTACTCATCTGATCCCGCTTTCACACGACAACTTTTGTAGCGTTAAATCATGCGAATTCCTTCTTTTTACCACATTTTAGGGAATGTTCGAGCATCCTGGTTGATGGCTATGTGATCCTTCCCCAGGAGGTTTCTCACTCCGATCTGGTAATTGCTGACACCGGGTAAGTGGGCACGTTATTCCGCCATTTGCACCAAAGAACCTTTCAACATTGTGACACCTGTGACCGCCGATTGAATTCCCAATAGTAAGTCCTCCTGTAAACCTTCTGATTGATGAAAAATCCTCTTTACCAAGAGATTAGACGCTGTGCGGAAGAATTTCCCCTCACAATTCCAGAGAATCTTTTAAGTAGGTGTCCCTACACTGGCTTTTGAGGTACTCTTCCGTAAGATCAAAACTGAGCTGCTGAGTGGCAATTCTACTTTGCTGTCACCAGCCATTCCGTTATTTCAACTAGCCCAATTTTTCCAATTCTGAAAAGATCTTTAAATCCATTTGACAAACACCGGTGTCAAAAAGGCCGCCTCGCCGCCAGACGTTTCTAAATAAATAGAGAGAAACTATTTTCACTGCAATTTTCCCAATAGGATTTAAAACCAGGTTTTTGTAGTCAAAAGAGGAACTTAATCTCCACGTAATAATGTCAAAAGTTTGCAAGTTTAGGCGCATTCAATGTCGAATTATGGGATGCCCAGGAGGGAGCCGCATGGAAAGATACCTAATTAGAACGAAAATACTTGAAGATATTTTAATATTAATTCCCAATTTGTTTATGGTCAAAAGTTTCCAGGATTTTACTCATCGGATTTTGTCTGCCTTTACCGAGAAGATCCTACTAGGATTTTCGGAGCTGATATATTTACATAAAAAAACTGAGCACAAAAACTCATCACATCACTAAAGAAGGATCTCACTTGACCCTACTGCTCGTGTCATGTGCATGGGGGCTTACTGTGCATCAAGGATGACGTCGTCAAATAGGTTCCATGCATTTGCTGTATTCTTAGTGATTTAGGGTGCAGCAAACTGATGGTGGTGATGTAGGCTGTTTGTTCACAACATCAACCTCCTTTGGGCGGTTGAGATGTATATTTTGCGCGCTAAAATTCTTATTGTATCATTGAATCGTTATACTTCCTCACTTATCAATGCTCCCTCTTGGACGCCTTCACGTGGTTTCGACATTTGAATTTGAATACTGAGTAAAATATAGTTTTTTTCGTGGTTTAGGTATCAGTTGTATAAATTACCGCTAGAATAAGTGGTTCCTTTTATAAAATATGCTATTTAAGTAAAACGAAGTTTCGCTTGATAACATCCCATGGGTATAATCCATAGGGAAAGTAAATGTTAGAGCGCGTAATCATGGCGTTGCGATGTGATTTGGAAGAGCAGTCTGCAAAGTATCATTATCGACACTTTAAATGATAAGCCTGACACCCCCCCCCCCCCACCTGCCGTCCCCTACGCAAGTGTAAATTAAACTCCGCAGGTATGTTTGTGCCAGCACATGTCTGTTTTAAACAACTGGCTCTTTTGTCGTTTTTGTACCTACGTAGCTACTGCAATGGTGATCATCAAATAAAAACATTGCTAAAAGTATGCCCCAATGCGACTATACCACGGCCAGATACCCTACTCAACTAATTGATATTTTTATTTAGCGAATTTTTTAATCTTTGATTTCTGCCAAATTTATTGTCAATTTACCAATTTAATGATCATGACTAGGTGTTCACCCTCTTCGCCTATCTTTGAAGAGTAGAGTAACTAAGCTATTTTTCTGTACCGATTTACTACTGACGGCTTTTCGTGTGCTCCAGTTAAGTGATTTTTGTCCTCGTGCTTATGAATAGGTGAACCGGGGAAGTGTGGTGTTACGTGTGCGCTTTCTGCCTACAGATATATAATTATTAAGTATTTAAAGTTACAGACACATATTGGGAGATTAATGGTGGGTTTTTAGCCATAATTAGACACTGTTTCTGACTGTACCAATAGTGAAGTTGTTGAAATGTCGCTGAAATATATCTACTCATGATTCCTTTATATTACCCTTTAACCGCTCTTTATGGCAGTGAATAATTTGCCTTTAACAAATTTCAGTTCTGTTCAAAAACAGAGCATTTTCTTTTGAAGGTGACTATTTTAAAATACACTGGTGAGTATTTTTATGGTTAACGTAGTCATGGATACCCGTGTAGAATTGAACAAAAGTTCCAATAGCTCAATCACCAGCATTTGTTGATTCTCTTAGCAAGCCTGGTTTCAATTTGTATGTTTTAACACAAATAAACGTCGCTTTGACTAGAGTGCTAGTGTCGTTTGTATAAGCCTCCCATATCGCCAAACGTGACTCCGTTAGCATGACAATTCGTTTGTAGCGTCCCGAGACGCCCTGAAGATGAAAGAAGACACAATACTCAGGCGGAGTATATATTCGGCACGGAGAAGGTGTCTGGGCTATTGGCATGGCCCAAAAGGCCAGCCCACCCAGTGAGGTACAAGGGGGCTAATTCAAAGTACAAAAGTGGCGCCTCA